>NW_028327182.1:30048636-30351666 GCF_987537825.1 Furipterus horrens | reverse complement strand
CAGCAAGTAATTTCAGTTCCACCTCAAAACATATCTCAAATCTATCTCTCTCCATCTTCACTGCTGCCTACACCTCTACTCCATTTACCCCTTCTGTGAAGAAGAGGAAGAGTGATAGTCAAACGTACAGATGAACTTGCTCTCCTAAAGTCCTCCCTATGCATTAGGAATAACAATCAAATGTTTTATGTTGATTTATAAGTCTCTGAGGTGCTGTCCCCCTAAATTACCAGCTTCATTTTGTGGCCCTCTCTAGTCAAGGTCACAATGATCTTTTGGAAACATGGAAAGAATAGAAATTTAGAAAAAAATTTTTTTCTCATCCCTGTTAAGAGTTTATGCTTGCTTTTTTTCGTGACTGTCTGTATTAAAATTTTTTTGAAGGAGAATGAAATATTGTCAAAAATATAAATAAATGGAATAAAGGGGCTACTATAGTCTAAAACCAGAAATCTTTGTACATCACAGAGAGAAATGAGATAATGAGGGTAGTGGATTTTAAAACAACTAATAAAGTCTATAAACCCTTAATAATCATTTAAAAATAGGAGATAAAGAGGAATACTTAAGTATGAAAAGTTCTGTTTTTAGAAAAAATACCAGATATGCCAGCTTATATATGTAAAAGAAATTGTAGAATTAGAAAATGGCCATCTTGTAACCCCCATATAATGGTTAACTCTGGCAAGGATACTAAACTCAGGCTAACACTGTGAGTTTGTTTTTACACTTTTTGTGACCAAGTGAGTCAGACAATCACAAATTATATTCTCACAGCTTGCTTATTAATTACAAAGTAAAAATATTTGCTTTACTAAGGAGAGATCTAGAAGTCACCAACTTACTGAAATGTCCAAGCATGATATTTCTAACAGTCTTGTGGCATGGCACTATGTCTCTTGATGTGGTATTGGGTTAGGGAAGAACAAAAAAATAAACAGAAGTTCCTCTATTTCATGGTTCACTTATCACGGCCTCACTGTATCGCGGGACTTCTAAAAATATTATATTTAATTATTTATCTCGGATTTTTCGCTATATCACAGGATTTTGCAGTACTGTATACATATGTTGTTAAAGTTACGTAGGTTTAAGAGTGTAGAATATGTTTAAGAACATAAATAGTGTTTATAAAAGTATGGAAAAGTTTAATAAGGGAATGGGAAAGGTTAATAAAGGACTGGAAATGGTTTATAAGTGCGTGGGAAGGGTTTATAAAGCCTTAAAATATATATAAATACTAAAATAAATGTAAGGTTCATACTTTGTGGATTTTCACTATCGCAGTGGGGTCTAGAATGTAATACCCGTGATAAGCGAGGGAATACTGTATATGACAGTCAAGTCCAATGTCTGAAACAATTTTGAAAATAATATCTGCTTTGGAAGTAAAGAAACAATCTAAATAGACAAAAACTGACATATAAAAATCTGTCATAGAATAGGATATTTAAGTGGATTTAATGCAATTTCAAATTATATTAGAGTTCTACTCAAAAGGTAGAAAACATATTTGTTTTTTTGATTCATTCAAGGTAGGAAAAGAGGAAGGTTGTCACATGGAAAAAAAGTAAGGAAAAGATAAAAGACCACAAGGAGAGACATTTTCTTCTTTTCCTTTATTTAAAAAAATAATCTTCCTAATAGTGTTAGCTCTACAAAATATCTCCACAATCACCTAATGCCAGTCACTAAACCACAAATAAATGATAAGCCATGCTTCCAGGTATTAGTAATTTGAAACCAAGGAGCATTATGACTGCAATGCCAGCTAGAATTGAAATTGAAATAAATTCAAAAGTTTATAGGAAACACCTAGAATTTGAGATATAATTGAAATGTTAAAGTCAATATTTTAACATCAATCTGACCACAACATAAAAAGTTGACTATTTACATAGTAAGCAAAATGTGGGTACAACCCACAAAAGTGCCAATGACCACATTTATTGGTTTTCATAAGGTCAATGGTAGGGTACCCTATAAAAAAAAGTCTGACTCTTATTTTTAGATTTTAAATAGCCAAACTCTGGTACACAAGCATAGCTTTGAAAGGAAACAAGTGAAATGAGCTCAGAAAGGAGAAATGCAATGTACAGATATGCTAAGTTCAGAAATTTCTGCCAAAGCAGAAAAAGCAATACAGCAAAGCATTACTCAATATCAATGTATTATACAAATAATAGAGTAAGGCCCTAGATAATGTGACTCAGTTGATTAGAGTGTTGTCCCGCAGACCGAAATTTCGTGAGTTCAATACCCATTCAGGACATATACCCAGGATGTGGTTCAACCCCCAGTTGGGGCGTGTATGAGAAGGTTTTTCTCTATCAACATTAATGTTTCTCTCTCTCACTCCCTTTCTCTCTAAAAGCAATGAAAAAAATCATCATGTGAGGATAAAATAATAATAATAATAAAATAATAATAAAATAATAATAATAATAATATAATAATAATAATAATACAGTGAGGATCTGAAGGATCAGTTTGAAGTTTCCTGCTGTCAATTGTGAGTGCATAGGAATCAGGGCTTAATTTAAGAGGTTATGCTTCTAGAAGCTACGCTGCTAGCGACACTCCAGCGTCATCACAAGATGTCGATTCAACACGGGAGGAGACAGATACCGTGTCACTCCCGAGTTGGACTGCACAGCCATTCTCGGCAGTGCAGATAGACTCTTAAGAAGCTACACCATCGTCTCTCGAGACGGACGGCTGCCGACGACTATGCTTCTAGAACTGCATTTAGAATTTTATAGAGATAGTATTAGATAGTATGTCTATTATGCAACAAATCAGTTTAGTTTGATGAAGGGGCATAATTAAATATGTAAAATACATATTAAAAATCCTGGCATATGATCAGTACTGAAATATTTAATATTTCATCTGGTATTAGAGCATGAAGAGCCTTAAGTATTGACTGCTAGAGTTCAGGCTTAGTCCTTAAGCACAAGCAGCACTACCTAAGGTTCTTGAGCAGGAGAGTGGTGGGACTTTAGGGTTACATCGACCCATCCTCATGATATAATGTGTTTCAAGGAAAAAGAGATAGGAAGTAATTGTTAAAATGAATGCTTCTGGTGAATATTTATTCAGAATTAAGGAAAATATCATGTTTTTGCAAAATTTCCTGTAATGTAAGGTGATTGGTCTTTAAATTGTTTTAAGTCATCTGGAAAGTTTGTCATTATGTCTAAAGTATTTCTGTCCATTATAGCAGACAGCAATAAACACAAAAGAATACATTTTCTCAAGTGTGTTTGCAATCTTTTTGATAAATGATATTTATTAAAATGGATTTTTCTAAAATAAAATTTTGAGGCTACAAATTGATCCTTTATGTCATTAAATGGGGATCAACATTTATGGCTTCATAGCAATATCATACTTGAAATATAAAGTGCCTCTAAATGAAAAGTTTTCTAGTATTATACAAATAGATATATTTCCCTTCTTTGAAGCATTCCAAAAATGTTCCACTAGAGTAGATAACTTGAAAATTACATTTATGTTTTGATTTTAATAGAATGAAATTTATATTAAAGGGAACTTACATATTGACATTGTTCTATGGTTTTTGTTATTAGTTGTACAATTTAAATGCTTCTGTTTAAAAAGTGTAACAGCTTCCTCTTGGCTTCATCAAATATTTATATTAATATACAATTTACTTAGTACAGTGGTGGCTTTTTAAAGATAAAGTTTTATTATGCTAATATGAAAATTCTTCATCACAGGACCCAACCAAAATAAATAAATAAATATATATATATATATATATATTTTAAGATATATGGAAATAAACAAGTCTGTTTCCCTTTAATATTTTTTGGCAACATGAAAGGAAGACAAGAGCATAGGCTAAGCAGCACAGTCCCTTCAGCAACACAATAATTACAACACATGAAATATCTTATTTTCAGTTTGAACTTGGAAATCTCATTTTGAAATCTAATGGGAGAAGTAATTTTACATCAAGTCACGATTATGTCATAACCCTTTAATATTTTCAAATAATGATACTTTTTCTGAACATACAAAAAAAGGCTTCTTGGGAATTCCTTGGAAAATAATACCTCATTACAGGACTAGGGACAGAGTCAGGCACTAAAACAGTGTCAAGACACTAAAGACAAAGTGCATGTGTGGGCACACACACACACATGCACAACATGAAGACACATACACAATTTTCTAAAACTAATGATAAAATTATTATATTTAAAAAGTTAGAAAATTCAGAACTTGTGGATCATGTGTGCTGAGCTTGCTTAAACACATTAATAATTTGACCATACTGAACAAAATCTGCTTTAATTTGAAACTGTTTATAATCTGCATACAATTATTTTAAAATTAGTTTCTCTTTTATTATTTTGGAAAAATGTAATCATTATTTTATAAAGATATTTTTATCAGTCTTTTCTTCCCCATATAATCTAAAAAGGTTCAGTCTTTTGGTTAGCATGCTTATATCCATTGCATTTGATAACTGTATTAATAATAACACTTGACTTTATGTAAAACCTTTCAAACACATTATAGCTCGGAAGACAACAAAAACAACAACAACACAACATGTAAGTAATGACCTTTAATTTTTAAAAAATCTTTTTAAAGCTTTTGTACCTTAACTAAATCCAATAAATAGCTCTGTAGAATTGCTACTAAAGTAAATGTTTAGGATATTTTTAGTTAGAAGACAGTGATTAAAAATAAGGTCACATTTATTTGACACAGTCAGTGGAAGGCAGCAGATAGAGGCACAACTTAATTTGTGATTAACCACGGGCCGTGCTTTTTATTCGTGTTCATCCTCTAGTCATTTCATTTCTCATTAACACTTCCATCAAGCAATGGGACTGAAAGAGACCAAAAATGAAATTCACATAATCAATTAAGCCACTAATTTGCAGTCTTTTACAAGATCAGGTGGAGAAGAGACATTCTTGTTTCAGCTAAATAGCACACAGAATGCTTCACTGTTGTATTTTTGGGGAGGGGTATACAGTACTAATAGAATACCTCCAAATCTGGACTACATGGGAAAAAAACACCGTTCCCTCCTAGTTTTGAGAAATGTCCTCTTGGTTTCTTGGAGGAGGAATTCTGTGATGTTAACACACAGTAGCCACTCTGGCACAAACACCTTGTGATGTGGGAAAACTATTATTAAATTCATTTTTATGTGTCCTTTTCTCACTTTGCACTTGAATCATATACTTCACTCCCTTAAGAGCAGACCTGACCCCCCAAAAATTGGTTACCAGCATGTTGGGCAACCTCGACTTTCCAGTGTCACCATCAAGACAGCATCTCTCTTTTGAACGTTTGAGCAACAACTTCTGTTTTAGATTGTGGGTCTACAGACTGATAATTCTGCCATTTTCATTTTATTTCTTAAAAGTCAGTGAAAAGCCTGTGAAAAGTTGTTAAAAATGCTTAATGTGAAATGTCAAACCTCACTCTCAACTTTCCCTGTTCAGAGCATCAAACGAAGACTGCATTGGATTTTATAGCGGCTCTGAGTTTGGCAGTCCACTGAAGAAGGAGGTTTGAAAGTTGTTGTATATTGTTAACAACTGTCTGCCTGAAATACCATGACTGTTTCTGAAAAGTATCTTTAATAAAGCTGGATACAGTTTGATTTGGAAAAAATAGTTCCTTTTTAACTCTGTTTTTCATGTGTTTGTGCTATTCTGACTGCAAGGCCTTTTGAACATTTATTTTAAAATTCATTAGCTTTAATGAATTACAAAAGGAAATGTATATAATCACACTTCCTTTCTTATTTGCTAATGAAAAATATTTATAAATGTTACAGTTCTCAAATGTGAAGAGCCCAAATATATAACCAATAGCAGAGATAGTGAGTATATGATGATGCCTCACAGGAAGGTAATTCTTCTCTGCAGATGTTATTCCCCCTTGTAGGCAATGGAAATGTCCTCCTTAAAACTATATTTAGTTCTCAACATAAACTCTTTTGTTATTTTGATGTGAAAGTAAGAAACATTTAATTAATGGCAGTCATTTTGGAGAAAAGTGGTTACTGTTAGTTTTACTTATTTTATGAATGAAAAATGCTATTTTGAAAATTGTTTCAGTTTTTCATGAAATAAAACAAAAGTAGCTTGTATATGTTAATCATTTTTACTTTGAAATTACTTAAATGTTAAATATACATGGCATATTTATAACCAATAAAACATTCTGCAAGTCCTTTAATAGCATGTAAACTATTATACATAGAACTGCTAATTCTAAAATTGTGCATTAAAACATAATTAAACAGAAGTAATAGGCAGAGTAGTTAATTACTCAGACTCTGAACACTAAGTCACCTGGATTCAACCCTGATTGTACCACTGACTAGCCATGTGAATTTGGGTAAATTATTTTAATTCTTGGTCCTTGCATTACTTTCAGTTAAATGGGGTTAAATAATTGTATGTCCTTAATTGCTGTGAGGCTTACACATGTAGTTAATACATATAACATTCCTGGAATACAGATTGTCATATGGTAACTATTATATTAATATTAGTCATTATTAGTATTATTGATATTGTATATAATAGTATTAAAAAGTGGTTAAATTTTAATATAATTATCAGAAGCTTGAAGCATAAAGCAAAAATAAGATCTATTTAGAAATAAAATATAAAATAGTATATTTCTTATCATTGAATTAAGTTTTAGAAAATAGTAAGCCTCTTATCTCACTTTTCATTTGAAAGGGATTGGAAGTGTTAGAAGATATATGATCATCTTTACTGTTTTATTTTTTCATAACCCATTTTATTTTTATTCTGTCATGTAGAAAAATAGAATGTAAAATTCCCAAACGATTTCTCATAAATTTAAATAATATTTAAATTTTTGAGTCTTATTCTTCCCCAAAGTCATTTTTGCCTGATCAGTGAAGCTCATAAACTCAGAACACCAGGGAACCATAAACTGCTACAGCACTAACTGCGACTGCATTGTGTAACATACAGCCATGGGGAGAATAGCGTGCATTAATGCCTTTCACATATTATGCAGTGACATAGTCCAGATTATTCTTTCCCTACTTAAAAGAGCTCAGTTACTTTTTCGCATTGAAATCCATGCAAAATGTTCCCATTTTTAAAATAGACTTGGAATAAATCTCTAGTTTACAAAACAAAGAAGTTGTTTAGTTTGCTCACTATACAATTTAGACTATAGCAAAACATTTCCATTCTTATGGAATGGTATTTCACAGATTTTTAATAAAAGCAAGTTCTTGACAGTACATCAATTCAAACACAGATTACTCTCATTTGAAAACTACTAATGTGTTTTGGTTCACTCTACCTTGACCTTCTTTCTACCATAGCATACTCATTTTCAATTGCACTCAATGTTACAGAAATAACATTTTTAAACCAAAAAACTTTAATTTAAAGTGAAATAAAATAGATTTTTGCCTTTAAGATTCAAGTTTCTCTTAGAAAAAGAGATTTCCTTTGATAATTAAAATTATCAAAATATAATGTTATGTATTTGATAATTTAAAATAATTTTTTTTATTTTTGCCAAAACACGTGACTTTATATAAGAAACTCCTTGAAATAGCTATTAACAGTAAATGGTTATTGGATTAGTATTAACAAGTCACACTACAGTTTTTCAAATCCTAATTCTTTCATGCTTATCATTTAGTAATGTAAGAAGCAAACACTATTAAATTTTAAAAAGTGATTGTAGATGCTAGTTTTTTTAGGACAAAGGGTTCAATGGTGACAGTGTAATTATTATCAGTAAAAATTAAATTTTCATTCCGCTCAATTCCACTTAAAATATTGCTAAAGATACAATAACAACAAAATATTGGATTACTAAAGCTTAGCATTGTACTAGAAATAAATCAGAATAGAAGGCCTTGTTTAACAAACATATTAATGAATGTTTTAGTTTGTAAAAGTGGGCCTTAAGCCGGGCTGGTACAGAATAAAGAATGGAATTGCCTTAAGTAATATACTTCCCCAAAATAAGCTTAGAGGGATGGATTTGGAAAATAGAAGAGTAGGGAAGGATTACTGGAGATCCAAACAAATAGCCTATGTGATAAGGTCTAAGAGGTACAGGTCAAAGAGGACTTATGGACATAGATGTCAAATATTCTGTACTCAGAGATTTTTGTTATTGTGAAGTAAAAAAATATGTTTCACTTTAAATCTTCTTTAAACTTGTATTATCAGTTGAACTTCTTGTGTAAATAGAAATATTTTGGAGAAAATCAAAGAAAAGAAGTGAAGTTACACGTATTTGAAATCTGCTTCTCTCACTCTTGTTCGGGTGATTTAAAGATGATTCCATTACCCAGTCACATAAGCACATCTACTCTAACAGAAAAACACAAAAACTGAAGAAGACCAAAAAGAGAATAAACCTACAGCACACAGGCATCAGACTTTTATAGAACATATAAAGAATTTAAGCCTCTCTATAAATACAGAATATGAATTAATAGAAGATAGTTCAGTTATTTTTACTGTTGTAATTTATACCCTGAATTAATATTTCTTTGTATTTAGTAAAATATTGACCAGGCTAATAAACTATATATGACATAAAACCAGCTTTGAAGAAAAATTAATATTTTAATACAATATGAATATAAAAGGAAAAAAAGCAACCATGTATACTAAGTTCGATTAGGCACTTTAATTAGCTCTATACAATTAGCAAGGTTGACTTAGGCTTTGGCTGGCATTTTTGTAGTAAAGTTGGCTGTAATTCCATTGCTTTTTTTTTCATTTATACCTTCTGCACTACATAATTTCACCAGTGATGAGGCAGTGTGGATAATAACATCTGGATTGAGTTGACCTTAACAAAAAGTGCCATAAAATACCTGATTCCTTAAGTAGAGAAATCATGTAAAGAGTACCTCTTCCTCAATATGTAGTGAAACATATTCTAGTTGTATCACAGTAAATCTATACAATCCAGATTTATATTGAATTTATGATGAAAATAATTTGCTGGTATAGTATTACTGGTTTTCATTTTTATTACAGTGTGATTATTCTATATTTCTGTTGCTCAATATTATAATGTTTTCCTTATGCTATTTTTTACTGAAGTTGTGAATTGTACATAATCATAAATGAATATTTTTACAAATGGAGGTATCACAAGCATTTCAAACATATTTCATAGTGAATGTAAAAATAATCAGTTGGTTATGAATGTAGATGGTTGAGAAATTACATTTGAGCATACTGTGGGGCACCTAAATAAGAATTATTTTTTGAATGTTTTATTGTTTATGCTGCTACAGTTATCCTAATTTTCCCCTTTTGACCCCTCCACAGAGCCTGGCCCCTACTTCCATCAATCCCCACACTGTTGTCCATTTCCATGGGTCCTTCATATATGTTTTTTGACTAATCCCTTCACCTTCTTTCAACAAGTCCCCACCTCCCTCCACTCTAACTGCTGTCATTCTGTTTCATGATTCTATGCCTCTGGTTCTCCTTTGCTCATTAGTTTTGTTCATTAGTTTTCTCCTAAAAGTGAGATAATATGGTATTTGTCTTTCACCAACAGTCTTATCCCACTTAGCATAATAGTCTCCAGTTTCATCCACACTGTTGCAAAAGGTAGGAATTCCTTCTTTTTTCCTGCTACATAGTACTCCATTAAGTAATGTGTCAGATTTTTAATCCACTCATTTACTTTGGGGACAAAATGACTGAGAATTGAAGGGAATCTGTATTCTTGCTATTATAAAGGTAGAAGTTATTCAAACAGCAGTCATTGTGGTTCTATTCATTGGATAATATTGTTATTGTTATAAGGAGAATGTGTATACCAGTAAGAAAGAATGAGAAAAATAAAGAGAAGTGTATTCAGTTATATATTTTCTCTAATTCTGCAAACTTTATCTCATAAAACCTAATTTTATTTAAGAATCAAAGGAATTTGTCATTTTTAACATATAAAATTAAAAGTAAATTACTTTAGAGTGGGTTGGGACCAACATCCATATTTTATTAATAATCTCTGTTGTATTAGTCAGGTGAGCTAGTAGAAGTAGTTTACTGTCGTCATGCTCCTCTTTTCCAAGGGGACTAAGAATTAAAGATTTATACAAAAGAGAAAACTAGAAAGGATAGGGTATGGAAACATCATATATATAAAGGTCCCTAGAAACTTTGGTTTAGAAGCCTATATGCTATAAACAATTACTATTCCCTTCACCTTGGGATAGTCATAGTAAAAAGCTTCCATGTGTTTTAAGCTATTGTTAACAAACTAACTTTAGTTGGATGAAGCATATAACTATCTATATGAAGAAAATAACTTGGGATTCATTCTATTTTAGTATGACATTTCATCAGAGGTCAGATTTAGGTATTGTACTCTTTTTATTCCTTTGGGTATTTCTCTCTTCACCTTCTTCCCACGACCATTTCTTAAGTGTGGTCTAAATAAAAGTTAATTTAGTTTATATGACCTTACTTCTTAGGCACTGTGCCTAAAAATGGGCAGTCAATACCTACAACTCTGGCCAGTGTAATTTCTGTCCAATTGGCTAGTATGAGCAGGATTCTTCCTGGAATATTTAGAACAGGAGATAGGGGAAGAAGCTATTTTGTTTACGGTGCTGAAGCTTAGCGTCAACTTGCCAGTGGCCGTATCTTCAGCAAGGAGGAAAAAGTTTATCTATAACAGGACAGGAAGAAATCTATATACACAGAAAAAGGAGAGAAAAGAGAATAAAAGAGAGTTTTGACCCTAGCTTTAATTCCTTCCGAAGCCAGCATCATTTATGCCATTCTTATAGCTAAGTCACACAAATACACTTTCTCTTTTTGCTTAGATTAGTTCAAGCTGGATTTCTGTTACTTTGGACGATCCCATGGCAAAGATCAAAAGATGGATTGCTTTTTTAATGCTTCTTAACTAATAAAGGAAGGAATAATTAAAGGAAATATAAATTATGACACAAAATGTGCAAGTCCTTACAGGAGAATAGAGCACATGTGAAAGTGAAAAGGGTAAATGTGAAGAAAATGATGAACGCCTCACTTGGAAAATACAGTATTTATTTTAGTTTTGCCTTTTTCTCTATATATTTATCTTTTTCTCTACGGTTGATTGATATTCTTACTATTTAACTCATCTCACCTTATTTGTCCTGTATTTTAACTGTTGTAGTCAGTGTTTTTGTCTTTATCTTTTTATCCAATGAACAATCTTATTGACATATAAAAATAATTTATGCTCGATACTCACTGAAGAGTTGAAATAAAAGAGATTTGTAAAGTAAAAGTACAATCAATGTAAACACATTGATTTGGAAGTAAAAGAAAAATAATAAAATAAGCAGAGTTTTTGAAAAATTGATACTATGAAACAAAGATCAAATGAGGGCACTGTTTCGCATTGATTTCTACTACTTATGATGACATTCAAAATATCTAGCTTGTAGCTTTGCTGAGTTCTTGTAAAAGTTTTCTAACTTTCTTGAAATCAAGCGCTATATATTTTAATTCTATCAGGAATATACACTCTTCAACTGAAAGTGTCTTTCATAGTATGTAATAACTGTGTACTGGTCTTACAAGTGGTATATATATGTAAGTTATGACTGCATTTTTAGTAATATTATTAATATTTAGATTAGTGGTATAGAAAGAAAGAGAAAATATGTACTCTGTATAGAACTAAACATAATTATGATTAAAGATTGCAATATCTTATCATTTATTCAGTTAGTTAGATGTAATATTTAATTTATCCTTGGCCACTTTCATTGAAATTTCAAGTAAGTAATTAAATAAACTCAAATAAATCTGATGCCATATACCAGTATTATATGCTACAGTTTGCATCTTTTCATTATTCTCTTTTAATCTTAAAGTTTTTCTTATAATTATGCTATTATGAAGATTATCAGGCCAAATGCTAATAGATATTTCAAGTTACCATCTCAGTTTTATGTCAGTGGATAAACATTCTTACTGGATTATTTTCATCCTGCTGCCTTTTTATCATGTGACACACTGCAAACCTGTTACACTCTTATTCTTATTTCCTTTTAGAGAAAATTTGACAACTAAACCCATTGTGAACTAAATAGAGGTTTATGTGCATAGTAAGTCATTATTATAGGTGAATAATCATCTCTAAAAATCACTTTGAATAATATGTTTTGAAAAATCGTAGAAACATTTTATTAATGGAGCACTGAAACTCAGATGTTGGAGTTAGTCAGCAGCCGTCCGTCTCGAGAGACGATGGTGTAGCTTCTTAAGAGTCTATCTGCACCGCCGAGAATGGCTGTGCAGTCCGACTCGGGAGTGACATGGTATCTGTCTCCTCCCGTGTTGAATCGACATCTTGCGATGACGCTGGAGTGTCCTCTCCAGTGGAGCTGAAGCTACAGAGCCTGGGCAGGGTGATATGGAGGGTCTGCTGTTGCCCATGCAGCAGACCCCCCCTCTCTTCGCAGCTGAAGGGTCCAAGGGAAAGACGGAGTCAATACAGCTTGGCTTCAGGTGCGCCGCAGGAGTTGCCGGTGTTGACTACAACGTCAAACCGCCTTAGGGACTCTGGCTCCGGATTTTCTGTCGGGGTTTACTCCCTTAGCCTTTCCCCTGAAGAGGTATGCCGCAAGGCAGCGGAGGTTTTTTGGAGTCAGAGTTTTCCTTCTCTGATGTGCCCTGGAGTTAGTACTGAGTCAATATTTAGTCAACAAGCACAAGATTGTGTATGAGATCCACTTTGTTTGAATATTGGCCCTGCAATGAAGAGATTCATCTATATGAAACATAGAAGGAGCATATCAAAGTTTAGTCTTTCAATTGTATATATTTTAAATAGTAAATATTTACAAGAGATTTTTTACATTAATCTTATTTTTCTAAACATAAAAATCAAAATTAATAAATAAAAGAAGTACGAATGAGACATGAAATATTGTGTGTAAAGATGTTATAAATGTATTTTTATACAGAGTTATTTTTAAAATATCAAGATTTAAACCTAATTAACTTATTAAACTGACATAAAAGCAGACATTGGATATATAAAAGCAATCAGACAGATACATAAATTAAAAGAATATAAGCTTTTGTTTGTATTTATTTTCTTTTCTATTTTTCCTCTGTGTCATATGGTCAAGTTTTACTTGACATGAAAATCAAGTGTGCTTGAAAATCATTTGCATTAGGAGTATGATAAAGTTGGGGTATTTAAACACTCTCTAGTATATTTCTCTTATTTTTGATATTTTCTCCAATTAATCTGTGTAATGTGTAAATTAATATTTTATAGTGCAATGCATTTAAATTTTGATCATTTCCTACTGTAAAAGAAATTACATGATAATCATCCATCTAGTGACTAACAGAAAATAGAGAATAATGAGATTATAACTTGGGAAAATAATTTTAACTGATTTTTAATGAAAAATTTTGTCACAATAATAATGTTAATGACATAATTATTGCCTTTTAAATCCCTTTTTATGGAGAAGGCAATATGCTAAACATTTCACACATGCTATTTTTTAAAAATCTATTTAAATCATCCTTGTTATTATAGTCTTATTCTCCTTTTCAATATAAGAAAACTCACCTTAGAGCTTCAGTACTCAATCCCACACATTCTAACTAGTAAGTGGTAAACTCAGGAATTTAAATCAAGTATATGTGATTCCAAAACTCATATCCTTAATGACCTCATTGTATTATTATCAGTACAATGTATAATTGTGAGGCTGATTATTATTGTTTTTCAAAGAGCTAGATTCCTAAGAAATTTTCTGCCTAAATAGCAAGTAACTAATTAAAGGGACAGTTATTATAGTAAGAAGAGTTCTCAAAAAAAAAAAAGAAGAAGAAGAAGAAAGAAAACATTAGACATTAGTTGCTATTTAGATTTTTTTTTGATTTTTAAAAATATATAATGCTATGTTCCTACAATAGCAAACATTCACCTTTCTTAATTTTTTCAGTGTTTTTAATTTTCTTGACTTTCACATGCTATTTCCTATCAGCTTCCCCAAATACAAAAATGAACAGATAGAAGAAACTGCGTCAGGACAATGAGAAGAGGAAGGCCGTGTGGATGGGGCATGAGAGGATTGGCTGGGCTCCCATTGGCAGCAGCTGAGGGTTTGGAAGGGTATTTCAGCAGCTGGGGGTTCCTTCGGTGAAGTGTGGGGTCTAAACCCCAACCCGAGATTCCCCAGCCTGCAGCACCAGAACCAGAAAGGAACCCAGATAACACCCAGCTATAAAAGCAGTAGGATTTCTGTCTGTCAGAGAGAGATGGCTGGAAACACAAAGAGCCTCATAAAGGGCCAACACACAAAATTTCATTTGCAGCCAGTTACCATGGGATCCAACAGAGGGATGGCAGAGTGGACTAGAGACACTAGTGGAGAGCCTGGGGATGGTGGTTCTGGGGAGAGAATTGAAAGAACAGCCACCAGGATCCCTGTGTTGAGTCATTCCCCATACTGCAGAAGCCATCTTTTTCAAGCAGAGCACCCACTTCCAGTGGCATCAGTCTGAGGGGAAGCAATAGCCAGCCCACAGAAATTACTCTGCCCCACCCTATGGTGTTTAGTTTGGCTACTGATTACAGCTTACGGCTATGTCACTGATTAGGGTAACTACTAAGGAGAAAAATACAAAGAAGCAGTCAAAACGGGATGACATAGAAACAGACCCAAATGAAAGAATAAGAAAATTCTCCAGAAGAAGAGCTAGATGAAAAAGAAGCAAGCAATTTATCAGATGCAGAGTTTAGAGTAATGATTATAAGGATATTCAATATCATGAAAAAAAGACATAGAAACCATAAAAAAGACCAGTTAGAAATAAATAATGCAGTATCTGAAATAAATAATACACTGGAAGGAATCGAAGAATAGTTTAGATGAAGCAGATGATCAAATCAGTGATTTGGAAGACAAGGTAGAAAAATCATCCAGACAGAGAAGCAAAAAGAAAAATATGTTTTTTTTAAAAAAATTGAGGATAGCTTAAGAAACTTTTTGGACAATATGAAGTATAACAACATCTACACCATAGAAATACCTGAAGGAGAAGAGAGCGAGCAAGAGGTCAAGAACATATTTGAAGAATCAATAAGAAACTTCCTTAATCTAGTGAAGGAAAAGACACACAATTCCAGGTAGCTCAGAGCTTAAACAAGTTGGATCCCAAGAGGCCTACACTGAGACACAGCATAATTAGAATGACAAAGCTTAAAGACAAGGAGAGAATCCTAAAATATGCAAAAGAAAAACTGGTAGTTACCTACAAGGGGGCACTAATTAGACTGTTATCAGTTTCCAGGCCTGAAACGAGTGGCATGGAATATTTAAGGTGATGAAAAGCAATAATTTACAACAAATGATACTTTACCCAGCAAGGCTATTATTTAAAATTGAAGGGGAAAAAAATTGAAGGCAAAATAAGGAGCTTCCCAAACAAGAAAAAGCTAAAAGAGTTTATTAACACCAACACAGTACTGCCACAAATGTTAAAAGGTTTGCTTGAAGAAGAAGAAGAAGAAGAAGAAGAAGAAGAAGAAATAAAAACAAACAACAAAAAAAAAAAAACAAAGGAAAATAGTCTAATAATAAAATGGCACTAAATATGTATCTACCAAACATTACCTCAAATGCAAATGGCTTAAATGCTCCAACCAAATGACTTAGGGTAGCTGAATGGATAAGAAAACAAGACCCATATACATGCTGCTACCAAGAGACCCATATCAGATAGAAAGACACAAACAGACTAAAAGTAAAGGGATAGAAAAAAGATATCTTATGCAAATGGAAGGAAAAAATGCTGGGGTAGCAGTACTTACATAAGACACAATAGATTTTATAACCAAGGCTATGCTAAGATACAATGAAGGACACGATATAATGATAAAGGGAACAATCCAGAGACAGGATATAACCCTAGAAACATATATGCACCCATCATAGGAGCACTTAAATATGTGAAGCAAATCTGGATGGACATAAAGGGAGAGATCAACAGATATACAGTCATAATTGTGGATTTTAACACCACATTGACTTCAATGGATAGATCTTCCAGGCAGAAAATCAACAAGGAGATAGTGGCCTTAAGCAATACACTATATCAAATGAATTTTATTGGCATCTTCAGAGCATTTCATCCTAAAGCAGCAGAATATCCATACTTTTTGAGTGCACATGGAATGTTTTTTAATATGGACTGCATGTTAGGACACAAAATAAGTCTCAATAAATTTAAGGAGATTGAAATCATATCAAGCATCTTCTCTGACCACAATGCTATGAAACAAGAAATCAATCACAAGAAGAACAATGAAAAACACACAAAGACATGGAAACTAAATAACATGTTATTGAACGATGAATGAATCAACAACAAGATCAAGGAAGAAATCAAAAGACACCTTGAAACAAATTAAATGAGGACACACAACAATCCAAAATCTGTGGGACGCTGAGAAAGGAATCCTAAGAAGAAAATTCATAGCATTACAGGCCTATCTCAAAAACAAGGAAAAGCTCAAATAAACAAACTAACTTCACATTTAAAGGAACTTGAAAAAGTACAACAAACAAAGCCCAAAATGAGAAGGAAGGCAATAATAAAGATCAGAGCAGAAATAAAGGAAATGGAGTCTAAAAATGTGATACAAAGTATCAATAAATCCAAGAGCTGGTTCTTTAAAAAAATAAACAAGATTGACAAAACTTTAACTAGATTCATCAAGAAAAAAGAAAAAAAGAAAATAAGAAAGAACCCAAATAAATAAAATCAGAAATGAAAGAGGAGAAATAATAACTGACACCAAAGAAATACAAAAGATTGTAAGAATGTATTAGGAACAACTATATGAAAACAAACTGGACAACCTGGATGAAATGGATAAATTCCTAGAAACGTACCATCTTCCAAAACTAAATCAGGATAAATAAGAGAATCTGGATAAAGAGATTACACCTAGTGAAACTGAATGATAATCAACAAACTGCCCACAACAAAAACCTTGAACCAGATGGCTTTACAGGTGAATTTTCCCAAAGATTCTGAGAAGAAATAACACCTCTTCTTCTCAAACTATGTCATAAAATGCAAAAGGAGGGAAGGTTCTCAGGCTCATTTTATGAGACCAGCATTATCCTAACTCTAAAACCAGATAAAGGCACTACAAAGAAAAGAAATTTATGCCAATATTTCTGATAAATATAAATGATAAATCCTCAACAAAAATAGTAACAAACCAAATACAGCAATGCATCCAAAATATCATACACCATGATAAAGGGATATTGATTCCAAAAATTCAAGGATGGTATAACATTTGCAAATCAATAAATGTTATTCACCACATAAACAAAAAATATAAAAACCACATGATCATACCAATAGATTCAGAAACAACATTTGATAAAATCCAGCACACATATGTGATAAAAACTCTCATCAAAGTAGGAATAAAGGGAATGTAGTTAACCATAATAAAGGTCATATATGATAAATGCACTGAGAGTTTCATACTCAATGAGTAAAAACTACAAGCGTTTCCCTTAAGATTGGGAACAGGACAGGCATGTCTGATTTCACCATACCTATTCAATATAATACTGGAAGTCCTAGCCACAGCAATCGGACAAGAAGAAAAAAAAGCATCCAAATGGAAAGTAAAACTATATTTGCAGATGACATGACACTGTATATAGAAATCCCAAAAGATTCCACCAAGATACTACTAGAACTGAAAAATGAAATCAATCAAGAAGCAGGATACAAAATTAATATCCAGAAATAAGTTGCATTTTTATATGCCAATAATAAACTAACACAAACTAAGAAAATAATCTTATTCATAATTTCTACAAAAAAACGAAGTACCTAGGAATAAACATAACCAAGAATGTGAAAGACTTATACTTGAAAAATTATAATACGCTGAAGAAGGAAAGAGAAGAAGATACAAAGAAGTAGAAGAACATACCGTGTTCATGGATAGGAAGAATTAACATCATTAAAATGACCATACTACCCAAAGTAATCTATAGATTCAACACAATTCTCATCAAGATCTCAGTGACATATTACAGTGGACTAGAAAAACATTTCAGAAATTTATATGGAACCACCAAAGTTGGAGGAATCATACTACCCAATATCAAAGTATACTATAAGGCCATAGTAATCAAAACAGTATGATATTGGCATAAAGACAGACACATAGATCAATGGTACAGAATAGAGAGCCCAGAAATAAACCCACACCTTTATAGTTAATTAATATATGACAGAGGAACCAAGCACATACAATGGGTTACATATAATTTATTTAATGAATGATGTTGGGAAAATTGGACAGAAAAATGAAACTGGATGACCTTTTTACACCACACACAAGAATAAATTCAAAATGGATCAAAGACTTAAATGCTGAACTGAAACCAAAAAAATCATGGAAGAAAACATAGGCAATAAAATCTCAGACATTGCCATCACAATATTTTATAGATATATCTTTCCAGGCAAGGGAAACAAAAGAAAAAATAAGCATATGCGATTACACTAAAATGAAAAAAGTTTTTGCACAGCAAAGGAAATCATCAACAAAATAAAAAGACCACCCACAGAATTTGACAACATGTTTGCCAATACAACTGATAAAGGGTTAATATCCAAAATTTATAAAGAACTTATAAAACTCAACACCATAAATAGAAACAGCCCAATTAAAAAACAGGCCAAGGACTTGAATAGACACTTCTCCAAAGAGAACATAAAGTTGACCAATAGATACATAAAGAGATACTCAGTCACCAATCATCAGAGAGATGCAAATTAAAACAAACATGAGATATCACCTCACACCTGTCAGAATGGCCATCATTGATAAATCAACAAACAACAAATGCTGGTGAGGATGTGGAGAAATGGAATTCTTTTGCTCTATTGGTGGGAATGCAGACTAGTGCAGCTACAGTGGAAAGCAGCATGGAGATACCTCAAAAAATTAAAAATGGATCTGCCTTTTGACCCAGCGATCTCTGCTGGGAAACTATCCAAAGGAACCCAAAGCACTAATTTGAAAGGACATAAGCACCCCTATGTTTATTGCAGTGTTATTTACAATCACCAATTTATGAAAGCAGCCCAAGTGTCCATCAACCAATGAGTGCATAAAGCAACTATAGGATATTTATATAATGGAATACTACATTGCCATAAAAAAAGAAGAAAATTTTACTCTTTGTGACAGTATGTATAGGCCTGGAGAACATTATGTAAGTGAAATAAACCAGTTAGAGAAAGACAAATACCATATGATTTCACTCATATGTGAAATCTAATGAACAAACTGAACTAACAAGGAAAATGGGGACAGACTCATAGATGGAGAGCAGGATGACAGTGGAAGTGTGGAACTGAGAGGGTAGAGGGATTGAACAAAAAGAAAAAAGGACTCATGGACATGGGCAACAGTGTGGGGATTGCTGGGAAGATGGGGGTATAAGGAGACTAAATGGTAATGGGAAAAATTACAATAGAGATTAAATTTAAAAATGAACAATTGTGAACTGCCAACTCTCAATGTCTATGCTTGCATGAATATGTGCTATAGTCAGTTAAGAATGATTATCACAGACATAATCTGGGTAAATAGTAAGCCAATGACATTATTGAGTACAAGAGATAAATCTGAATTTTATATAGTTGTCATATATGTTATATTTCTAAGGAATCTAATTTACCATTCAAACCAACAATCTGAAATATCCTAAACTTTTTTTTCCATTTGTCAGAATTAAGTTATGTGACACTTTGCCTTTTGTCCATCACTTAATTTTATCTCAGATGGGCTAACAAAATAGCAAAAGATTCTATAGTTCAGTTACTGCTCTTTTAAGTAACTCTAGAAGAGTGATTTCATTATTTCCCAGCTATTGAATATGCCAATTGTTCCATAAATATTCAAAGCCCATTAAATGAAAGGTAAATAAATCTATATCTTTCCTCATAATTATGCAATAACAGCATTACATGCAGAAAGTTATCTGTGTAGTAAAACACCACATGCAGAATTGGAACTGAATTTACTTACAGTAGGAAAATATAACAAAGTTCTTTTATTATTGGTATATTAATTAAAAATACCTTGACTATTTACAAAAACTAATAGCCTTCCAAAGTAAAATCAGTTGTTTTTTTTATCCAGACTTTTAAAAAGCAATTATTTGTACAATCTATAATCATTACTAATTTGTTAGCTATTTTCTCTTATTTTTCACACCTTCCTCTTTCATTTTGTTCTTCTTGCCACAGTATGCCCTTTGTAAGTTTTTTCCACGAATATTAACTAATTAAACTTTTGAATCCATCTATGGATAAAAATATCTGCAATTAATATTGTTTCTGAGTAGATGGCTTGAAGTTCAGAGTAAATATTCTTAGTATTTTGAAGTTAGTAATGCTTTGTCTTATAACATCCAATGTTAAAGTGAAGAAGTCTCACATCAATCTGCTTCTCATTGTTTTTGTATAGCTTTTATTTTAATTTTTATTTCTTCTTTTGCTTTTTCGTGTTTAAATTTTAAATTATATTCTTTGCTTTTTATTCTATATATTTGCATTCCAGATTACTAATTTGAAATTCTAAATTACTAGTCTCTTCGAAGAATTTTATATTTTTAAGAAATATTTTTCATATTCAACATGTTTTGAATTTATCAAATATCCTCTGAAATTTATGTGAATTATAGTTCAGAATTATTTAAAGTCATTTTTATTGTCTGAATTATGTTGTTTCTATGTAATCATTTGTTTTATTTTCATTTTTTAATTTTCATTTTTTCTAGATTATGGTGAGAATTATCTACTCACTATATAAATAAATTATTCTTTTTGTATATAACTTTAACATGAGTTTCAAATCTTGTGTGCTCTGTTATATTAATAAACTTCTCCCTTAAACTAGCACTAATTTTCAGCTATTTTTTTTCTCTAAAGGAAATGGTATTTTATTTATTAAGCTTCATTTTGGGATACACGGATATGAAGAACTCAGACATCCTTAGCTATTTTCTGTCCTGCATCTTTTTTGAACCATAATTTTTCCACCTTTCTTAAATCATATCTAATTAAAACTTTCTGTTTTCCAGAACTCTTTACAACTTTCCAGTTTTCATTTTTTTAAAGAAATTGTTGGAAACTACTTCAGCAATCACTTTTTTGGATCATTGATTTTGCTTTTTACTTAGAAAATGCTAGTATTTGCCCAGTGGAAACCATTTTAACCACAGAAGACTTTTAAAACCTAGTAATAAGTCTTACTATGCTTAAACAAAAACTTCTAATAGGTTCAAAAGATACTCTCATTTCTCTTGGTTCCAGAACATTAAGGTATTCCTAAAATGTTATTTGTTGGCCTTTTGCATTATAGCCAACGAATAGTCTGGTGAATACCTGTTGGATTGCAATTATTCCCACAGTAACTGATAACAGTATGCCAAGATAAAATGTAAATATTTATTTACTCTGAAGATCCCAGTAATTTACTTGTTTCAGTCAAGTTCACAGATTCTGACAAACTTAAGATTTGTCAGTTATTGTCTACTGATACTTAGCTTACCCCAGCCTTTTTAAGCACTTCATTGATGCATGAGGGAAAGAAACCTGAAAACTACAGTTTGCACACAAGCTTGCTAACAGAATTCTGGCTCTGATTTCTCCAAAGAGAGGCACTTGCTCAAATCAGAAAATCAACACAGAAAGGGAACCCATCGTGCTCCTCATGCAGTGGCGCCGATTCTAGCAGATGGCAATTATAAGGCTTGTGGAAGCTTCTGTGGTAGGAGGGCGAACCACGGCTTCAATGTTTCTAGCAACTCAGAGAACCATTGGTGGATTCCTGCAATGCCTGCAAAACCAAGAATAGTTCTCCTCGAGTTTTATGTACCAAGACTTTTAACTTTTTGTAAAATATAAATTTGTAAAGTTTTGTCCTGGAAAATACCTATTTCTGTTTCAGGAAAGCTGACTGACTGTCAGGGCAAGGCCCCTGGCGATATGTGGCCAAAGCTTAAGATAGAGCCAGACCTAATTCTGGAGTGGGACTTCCGGATAGCTGATTCAGCAGCTGAGTTCCGGTAGCTGACACAGCAGCTGTTGTATAACCACTGATGTAACTACTTCCAGTGGCTGATGTAAGTCTGGGCTAGAAGCCACCCTTGTGTGACAAGTGTATATAAGCCCATGGCACTGTACAGTAGGCGCAAGAGTGTACGGCCAGCACTCTGGGCCATACCACACCAATAAAGCATGCAGAAGTTTTTCTTCACCACTGGACCAGAGCCCACCTCACTTTTCAGAGGTCTCGGACCTGACACTGACACAATCTCTTAAAAATTATCCTAGGCTAATTGAGTATTGGTTCATCAAAGTGTGACTATAGTTCCATCCCAACTGCCAGAAAGCAAGAATGGAGTTGGAGAAAATAGATACTGTGTAGGTATCCAGAAGAAGAGAAGGAAAAATAAAAAGGAATCGACTTCTACAAATTGCAACATTGGGTTGCTAAATAAAAGTACATAGGAAGGTTCTCGGATCTCTACACAAAGTGCATGAATCTTGGAGAGTAACTGTTGTATTAACATCTAAATCAAAAAATGTCTCTGGTTGCTGTCTAAATCTTAGGTATTTGCTGGAAAATGTCAGTTCAGCCAATTATCTGTAATGAGCCCCTTTACCTGGAATTTCATTTTATTGTCTCTCTACACCAATTGTATGGAATATTAAAGGTAGTTTGAGTTTTACCTTGCAGAGCTAAAAGCACAAATTTGCAGTATTATTTCAAGGTTACACAAAGTTATCTGCTCTCCACCAAGAGAGATTTTCAGTGAGCACCTCAAATCCATTTACTAAATATCTCATAAAACTGTAGTCTTGAGCAGAGATGAGAATAAAAGAAGACCTGGCATCACGTCCAGATTGCCATGAAAGCTGCTCTTAGACTTGGGACTTTAGACCCAGCATGTCCACTAATACTCAGTTATGTGGCAAACAGATGATTTATTGAACCTCTGATAAACAGTGTGAGGATAACAACATAGATCTTTAGGGATGGGGAGTAAGTCATTTGATATTTAGCAAATTAACTATTATCCTTTTGAGAAATAACTTCCAGCTTTTATTCAGCTGTGATAGAGACTGAAAGTGTATCCAATGAAATTCAAAACTTCTGTGAAAAATATAAAGGTTGTATGAAGCCCCTGGAATTCCCTAACAAGAGAATAACAGCACAGACTCCTAAGCTTTGAGACCAAATTCATTTTTTTCTCTGATAACTAGTGTCCTTTTGAGAAATAGCCTTGGATTTCTAGCCAACCATAGTTGTCACTGTAGGCTTATTGATAAGAAATCAGTAATCACATGAACTGAAATGCTCATCATGAATTGGCTATTATATTTCCCACCAAACCATAATCTTGTTCTATGGAGATGCAATCTATCATCAAGTGAAAATAGGAGATAAGAAATTAAGTTCAGGAAAATTTGAAAGATGGATAGAAGTTGCAAGAGCTGGTGGCTCATACTGCATCATATCAAACCCTGTAATATTGTCTATCTCCCATAATCCAGACTTATGGTGTCATAAGTAGTATCTTGTGGACAGTTGACTGAGAAGTAAAAAGCATATTCCTGATTTAAATATGGTCTGCATGTTATACTGGTTCCAACTGTAACTGTATAGAAATAGGGATACATCCCAATCCAGAAGTGATCTTTAAAGAGAATAGGGAAGATAAATCATGCCAGAGGGTAGAAATTCAAGCAATAAATTTAGTTCCCCACTTAATCTGAACTGAGAAATTACTAAAAGTAAAGACTGACGTGAGAACTTAGTCACAGCCTGGGTGAATGATGAAGGACTTAAATAAACAACAACAAGTTTTAAAGATTGATATCAAGAAAGTCAGAAGAAAAAAAACTTTGGGATGCAATTCCAAGAATGGTTACAGATTGTGAAGATGTGTTCCACATTTATACACACCAAAGGCCATCCTCTGCAGAGGAGGCTTTCAATAATCATCATTGGACAAGATGAGATATTTTGTGATATAATTTAGTGTCTCTCTTCAGCCACCCTCTGCTTAAACAATGGATGGAGGTAAAATTTAAAAAAAAAAAATTAAGTGTCTAACCTATACAGAAGTATTTCCTGGTAGTAGACTGATTATATTGGATACATTTTATCATGGGGGGGGGGTAGTTATCTCTTGTCAAAGGAAGGGAAATATTCCATGGATACAGATTACATTTCCTGTTCATAACATTACTCGAACTAACACCTATGAACTTATCAACTGCCCTTTCACAATCATGGTATTATGTACACAATTGCTTCTGATGGATGCACAGATTTCACCATATAAGTAATATAACAAATGTCCATAGAATTCATAGGTCTTATGACATGCTTTTTAAAGACTCGACAAATTAGTTCGGAGACAATATCCTAAAGAATAGGATTCTATTCTACAGAATGCAGTATTTTCTGTAAATCAGCAACAAAGATGTGGTGCAGAATATATTGGTCTGGGAATAAAGTAGTAAAAATGAGAGTGATTTCTCTCATGATTACCCTTAACATGATCGCCCCATTTTTTCCTCCTTTTAATTTCTACAGGTTTGGGCTCTGCTGGTGTGGAGATCATGGCTCCCAAGAGAAATGTTTTAGAGAGGATACAATATATTCCCATCAATTAGAATTTGAATCTGCAACTCAATTATTAGCTTTTGTTTGTTTGTTTATTGTTATTGTTGTTTTATGATCTTGAACTAGCAAAGAAGAGGGTGATTGACTAAGATTAAAAGGGGAAATAGCATTGCTATTACTCAATAGGGGGTCTGGAAGGATTAAGTATGTAATCTACAGGGTGCATCTTAATTCTTTAATGTCCAATAGTAAAAGTTAATACAAAATTACAACAAAGCAACAGAGGAAGGACCATTAAGGATTCAGTCTCTTCAGGAATGGAGATTTTTATCATTCCAGCATATAAACAATTAACATCTACTGAGCTCTTATGTGAAAGCAAGGGAAACATGGAATGAATAGTGGCAAATTAACTATGGATTCATGACCAGTTACAGGAACCAGAAATGCACCAGCCATACATATTTTTCCTTTGGTTGTTATAGCTGTATTTATATCAACATCTATGTTTTTATATATAACTATATTTTTGCCTTCTCTTTTTTCCCCCTAATTACCTTATACAAAGATCATTGTTAGTGGTTATTTTACAATTTTGTCTGTAGGTTCAAAATTATTCAGATGGGACTGTGAATGAATACGAGAAGCCAACATAGCTAGAGAAGGCTATTGTGACTGTCTCCCAGATGTGGATCTACTGACTGATTGTGGGAACTTTTTATAATCTTGGAAAGAGGGTAGAATGATTTTGTTTGTACAAAATAAAAATTGCCTCTTATGAAGAAAAAATTATTGTTTTTGTTTTCCAAATATATTATGTGGATGCTGTGCTAAATAATTCACCCTTTTATATTCCAGCTAGCTAGTGAGGAGATTCTGCAAATCACATTTCTATTTTATCAGTTGGATCTCTGTTAGACCCTGCCAATGCAGGGTTTTTCAGTGAGAAAGGAAGGATGGAAGAGGAAAAATGAATTTGCTTCTTACTTTTTTGTTTCCAACAATATATCTCACCTTGGCAATGATAGCTATTTCAAGTAAAAGCAGTTAATTTCAGTGTTCAGTCTTCCCAACTGTGAGAACCAGCCTTGTTTGCATCTTCTAGGATACCTGATGGGCTTCCCGTCCTCTGAGGTCTGAGATCCAGCTCCATAGGACTTCTCAGTTTTATGAATACCATAGACTTCCTTTTGTTTCCTCAGGCATAGGGGTTATAGCTGCTTCCAACTATTATTGACTCTACCAAACCCCATTTTCATTGAATCCTTTCTAAATTTACTAATGCCTGGTTAATTTTTTATGTCAAATTCTGTTACAATAATTGATATCAACAGGTAAAAATAGGTGTTTGTCTGACTTTAACTGATATAAACATTATACTAAGCATTGAAGGTATAATGATAAAGGCAAAGGTCCTATCCATAATTTCACAATAATGAAAGGAAGAAGATAAATAAATAGGGAATTAGAATATAGTGTGTTATGCAGAAGCTATTTGTGCAAAGCCTCAGAGTTAATATAAAACCAACTTGAAATATATATACTTTCTCAATGTTACACTGTTTTCTTTGCCTAGAACATTAATTCATTAATTCATCAATTCAGATGATATTTATTCAGCACACCATATAAATATGCAGGACCCCTGGGGATATATTGTTAGCCAAAAATAAAGGAAAACTGTTCCTGCTTTCATGCAGTTACAAAATCTGATGTCATCAATGCTCTCAAGGAAAAAAATATAGGCATCTAGGGAAAAATGCTATAGGAAAGCTTCATCCATTGTGGTGAGTCCAGAAAGTTTTCTCTGTTGAACTGACACCAGAGCTGAAATTATAAACATTAAGGTAAGTAAATTATGGAAAGAAATATAAAGGAAAACATAGTCCAGGCTTGGGGAATAGCTTGTAGAAAGAACCTGAGTTCAAAGATATTATACAACTAATACTAAGAAGTAAAAGGAAGCCATTGGTACTCTCTCTACACCTCCCTTCCTTCCTTCTTTGACTTAAGCATCATGTATTAATAATTTTGTAGTAGTCTTGATGTCGATTTTCCTAGAAAATATTACATGACAACATAAGCCAGTTGCCTCCCTGGCACTACACAATGCCACATCTACCTCTTTGTTTTGCGCTCAATTAGCACTATGTCTTTCATCATGTTCATTGTTTGTATAATTACCTTCTTCACAAAAGTATTCCCAGTCATTCCAATACTATTTCAGGATTATTGCTACATCTAAATTTATACACTCTATCATTTAAAAAATATTTTTCATGTTGACTTATTTTACCTAAATATTTGTCTTAAAGCATTATACTGCAACTACTAATCGTATATAGATACTGATATAGAAATGAGGGGATAATAATAAAAATACACACAGTAAAATAATACAATGTTATACACAATTTTTAATCAGACATGATTAAATTGATGTAAATTACCAGTTAGTATATAAAAGAGTTCTTCACTAAAAAGAATAAAAAGCTTATGATCAGTAAAGAATAAATGGATTTTCACAGAAGCGTTACTTGCTTTAATATCTGGTTGTATTAATCTCTATATGAGGCTAAGTACTAACTAGAGAGTGATAGCTACCATGTTTTCTGATTCAGAGTTCTAATTCTTAATTTAAAAACAAAACAATTGTAGCACAATTATAAACTGTTTTCAATGGATTTCAGTGTCTAAGTGATGAGAAAATAAGTGAAAGCTCAGTTCTCTAATATTTTTATCAGGTGGATGTCTTTCCTTACTCCTGGAAAGGGGAATAGAATCAATAAAATAGATGTATACATACTTACTTGTCTTGCAGGAATGAGTTATTTGAAATAGACAGTTTGCTTTGTTCTACCTGGTAATATTTAGTTTACTGTAACTGTGGTAGGTTAATGCTTAAATTCAATGAACATATTGGTATCTTAGAACCAGTCATTCTAAAATAGAAGATATTCCCTTTTTTTATGAATGAAGAACACTCTAGCAAAACTGTCTTTTTCAAGTCAAAAAAGCATCATGCTCTAAAAAGCAACAACAAATATTTCCCTGTGCTTTGGATAAAAATGGAATATTAAAATGAGTTAAACTGAAGAAAATAGACATAATACTAATATAATGATAAATAGATATAATAGCACATATTTCATCATCATGATCATTATCATCACCATCATCATAATTAGGAAAACTGTATAGCATTTATTACATGTCAGGTGTTTTCCTAAGGGCTTTCCACCTAAAAATGCATAATCTCTGCAGCAGCACTCTAAAGTGAGCACTGTTATTGCATTGTTATTCAGATAAAGAAACTGAGGCACAGAGAGGTCATGGGAAATGCCTGGGAAACAAAACCCATAAGTGGTAGCTCTGGAATTAGAACAGAGGTGATCTGGTTATTAAACACATTCACAACACTTGATAAACCATGGTGCTTCTCAAGACAAAAACCAGAAGGGTTGTGCATTGGCGACATATTGATAAATGAGGGTGTAAAACGAGAGCCAGAGCCAGAGGGAGAGAAAGAAGAAATAAAGGAGGAGTAACAAAAGGTACAAAGTAAGGTAATAGGTGTTTGTTTGTTTTAAATTTTATTTATTTATTTATTTATCTGTTTTTTTTAGAGAGAGGGGAGAGGAGAAAGAGAGGGAGAGAAACATCAATGTGTAGTTGTCTCTCATGGGCCCCCAACCTGACATGCAACCTTATTATGTACCCTGACTGGGAATTGAACCAGTGACACTTAGTTCGCAGGCTGACACTCAAACCACTGAGCCACAGCAGCCAGGGCTTGTTTGTTTGTTTTTTAAGTACAGGAACATGAGAGAAATAGAAAAAATAAAAAATAAAGTGGAAATTAAAAAGCAGTATAAATTTTCAATGACACAATTAGGATGAAGAACAATCAGATAATAAGAACGTCAAATTGGTAGCAGTGAGCAAGGACCACACTTAGCAGTAAACAGAAAGGTGATAAAGGCTTAAGGCATCATGACAAGATGGTCAGTTAACATGCATATGATCTTAATAAGACATATTAAGGTGTCTTTCTGATGAAGTAGTGATTAAACTTTTTAAAAAATTCTTATGTCTTAATTTAACTTCTC
Organism: Furipterus horrens; assembly: GCF_987537825.1. Lineage (NCBI taxonomy): Eukaryota > Metazoa > Chordata > Mammalia > Chiroptera > Furipteridae > Furipterus > Furipterus horrens. The sequence goes on along the minus strand of NW_028327182.1, from coordinate 30,322,801 downwards.
AGTCAATTGGTTAAGCTTTAGGAAATAATGCATATTATATTTTAGTTGCAATAGTTCCTTTGATTATAATGTCCAATATTAAGAATAGTGTAGAAAATATTTAAATTGATTTAATTTAGTGATCATTTCCTCGATTATACAAGAAAATAATTAATTACCTTACAGAGTTAAAACAAGTATATGTTAACTTTATTATTTTTAAAAAAAATTCAATCTATAAACATCAGTATTATTTCTGTCATAGGAGGTAATGACTCATTTTTTTTTCACATTTGGATGAGACAAATTTTACCACATTTTATTTCAAATATAGCATCTCAGCTATTAAAGTTAAGTGAAATAAATATTCATTTTCTCAGAAAATAAAAACTATGAATATAAATGAAACTCTATCTCTAGATTCCCTGTTTTACCAGTATCAAAACTAACATATGAAATGATCCAAACAGAGAATTTGTTGAGCTTCCAGATTGCAAATATTTGAGAAAAAAAAAAAAAATCTCATTTACTCAGTGAACAGTCTATAAATTGGACATACACAGAGGCACAAGATCATTAACTATCCTTTCAGAAGTCAATTTTATGCTTCCGAAATTAGATCTAGAACTAGGCTATTTTGGGATGGCAGACTGGGAATAATATAGATTCTGTGAAATCAGATTTAGCCCATTTTCAGCTAAATCACATTCAATTCAATAACAACTATTGAAAACAAAGAAGCGTCAATAAAAATAAGTTTCAGGAAACCCCTTTGTAGATATTACTATTCAGTTTTTAGGAGATTTTTTTTAAACAATGAAGTTACAGATAATTATAATTGATCAAACTTTGCGGAACTTTTTATAAAAAGATAATCAATGCAATTGTAAATATGTGCGTATGTTTCCATTTAATCCACTGTATTTTATTTTAATTTTTTTTCTTCTATGTTTGAGTGTGGTTTGGTTTTTATTCCATGATTAGAAATATATAAAGCTTAACAGAAAAAAGCTCTGCTTTACTAAAGAAGGCTGCTTATTTTGAAGATCACGTTTCCTTTAATAACCCATAGGCACAGCAATATTATCATCCTAATACTCACCATCTGTATGCTAATAAGGAAAAAAGAAACCTGACTGTTTTGCTTTTGAGTTTATGTAGAGAAACACACAGGCATTCCACGTTGAAAATGAACATTTCCTTGTGTTAAAGTAAAGCTTTTAAATATTTATTTGCTTGTTTGTTTATTTTTTCATTTATTTATAGTGAGAGGGGAAGAGAAGGAGAGAGAAACATCAATGTGTGGTTATTTCTCATGTCCCCCCAATTGGGGACCTGGTCTGCAACCCAGGCATGTGCCCTGACTGGGCATCGAACAGGTAGCCTTTCAGTTAGCAGGCCAGCATGGAATCCACTGAGCCACACCAGCCAGGGTGATATTTTATTTTTATTTTTATTGAATCATTGGAATGACACTGGTTAACAAAATTATACAGGTTTCAATTGTACAATTTTAGAACACATTTATTTTAAACTACCCTAGTAAAGTCTTTTGTCCCTGGGCATGAGTTTAAATCTATTTTGCAGGATAGTTATAATACTTTTTAAATAGAGCTCCTTGAACTGTTCATTTCTATCACCTGACAAGACAGTGGTTATTAATGCAAGTCCAGATTGATGTCTTTTGTAGGCACAACACTACTGACATTATAATGTTAATGTTTTCAAATTAAAAGAAAGAATAAATTATTTTATATGTAATATTTTGCCTAAAGCCAAAATATAAAAGAGAAACAAAGGAATCAATTATTTTATCTAGTTAATGAAAATGGATATTATTTATAAATTGCTATGTAAAAACTTTTTTGCTAAATATTTTATTTTGAATTCAAATCCAAAAAAAGAATTATCTTGAGTCACTGGACCAAAACAATATGCAATAGTTATAAAGGTCTATACTAGACAAACCATTATGTGTAGAAGGTGCTCAGCTGCTTAAGATGATTTCCGACTCAGAGCAATATGGGGAACAAAGGCAATGTGGTGATGTAGCAACACCTTATATCTAAAATATATTGTATTTTATTTGTACCATATTTTACTTTGGTCCCCACAATAACCACACTCAGAAGTCACTCACAAGACTCCAGAGTCCTTTATGACTTAACCCCCAAAATGTATGTCTTTAAGGAGGACTGATTGGGAAGAAAATAAATCAAAAGTTTTAGTTTGGGTAATATGGATCTGTTCTACTCTACATATCAGGAATATTTGCTTCTTTATTTTTCACTAAACATGCTTAATACATAATCATGAACTTGAATTCTGTCTTAACTGTCATTCAAGAAATAAAAAGAAGGTAGGAATTGTATTTTAATGGCACCTAGAAAGTGGAAGCTATCGACTAGGACATGTGCTGAGCACTGGTGCCCAGAAAAGGCAGACATGGAGAAACTGAAATAGCGAAGACTGAATATCTTGGAGCTGGACTACAATCCATACTAAACACTTTTCAGAGTGCATCAGAAATGAGATAGAAACCAATAAAGTAATGGGAGTAGCAAAGTAGGACAGGAGTCAGAAAGCAAGTTACTACTTTGTCACAAAGACTTGCATCACAATTGTAAAAATAATTATACAGTCATGTGTCACTTCATGACAGGAATACTTCCTGAGAAATGTGTCATTAGGCCATGCCATCACTGTGCCCTTATACAAACATAGAACATATAGCCTACCATACACCTAGGGTATGTGGTATAACCTATTGCTCCTAGGCTACAGACCCCTATGGCATGTAATTTCACTGAATATTGTAGGCAAGTGTAACACAATAGTAAGTATTTGTGTTATATATACATACCCATGTGTTACATAAACATATCTAAATATACAAAAGGTACTGTAAAAATATGGTATAAAAGAAAAATGAGATATCAGTATAGGGTACTTACTATAAATGCAGTTTGTAGGACGACATTTGTTCTGGATCAGTCAGTGGTGATTGGTGAGTAAATGTGAAGGCCTAGGATATAACTGTACACTACTGTAGACTTTGTAAACACTGTACCATTAAGTTACACTAAATTTATACAAAATTCTTAATTTTTTTCAGTAATAAAGTAAACTTTGCTTACTGTAACTTTTTTACTTTATACACTTTTTGACTCATCCTCTCTTATACTAATACTTAGCTTAAAATACAAATATATTGTACAGAGATACAAAAATATCTTCTTTGTTTTTATCCTTATTTTATAAGCTTTTTCTATTTTTAAAATGTTTGCTTTTTTTTTCCTTTTTAAACTTTTCTTTAAAAACCAAAACATAAATATACACATTAGCCTAGGCTTACACAGGGTCAGGATCATCAATATCACTGTTTTTTCCTCCATATCTTATCCCACTGGAGGGCATTCAGGGTCAATAATATGCATAGAGCTGTCATTTTCTATGATAGCAATGTCTTTCATTGCTAACACTTCCTGAATGACTTGCACAAGACTTTTTTTTTTGAGGAAGTGTCACTCTTAGTAATACAACCATGCATTCCTGTTTCAGTACCAACAACTCCCCATTAGTCAATTTCTCAGGAACCACCTTTAGGAGCTCCTCAATGTCACCTTCATCCACACACAGGTTAAACTTGTTTGCCATTTCAACCTCACAGTTGGTTTTTGCAACCTTTTTCACTACAATATTATGATGGTATCAACATCACTAGACCATAGAAAATCATGAGCTCCTTTAAAATCATATGGGACCCCTGTCATATATGAGACCTATCGTTGACTAAAACATCATTATATGATGTATAACTATAAAATACACAATAATAATTACTATTTTTTTTACATTTACTTTAAGGTTACAAAGAACTTCTATATAAACTAGTCATAGCAATAGATTTATATCTATATCTATCTCTTTGTCTATCTACCTATCTATGGAGAGTGCAACAAATAGAGACAGAGATACATGATTGTTAAGAAGTAATTGTAAGGAGCATAATGGAAAGACTATGTATTTTATAATCTGATAAAAATGCATCCAAGTCCAGAATGAACATGAAAAAACATGTAACTTTTTAGTATATTGTTCTCAACACTATAATGGCACATTACATTCTTTGCAAATTTGTTAGAAGATTCTATTAAATGGTTAAGCCTTTTCTTTAGAATTTAAATTTAAATTCATTGCTCCCCAAAAAAATTTTAGAAAAGGCTCTCCATTTAAGTAATTTTGAAAATGAGCAGCTCTCACCTAAAGGATGCACTCATTTTATTGGTAGCACATAGACTTAAATTAACAATAGATACATGTTAAATAATTGCTGGGAATTTGGGACATGAACATAGATGCTACTTATATACTACTCTACTTATTTATCTATTTATTTATTTTTTGATGGTAGTTTATTTTTTCCATCAAAGTTGACATAATTATATTAATTTCAGTTGTCGTCGTCGTCGGCAGCCGTCCGTCTCGAGAGACGATGGTGTAGCTTCTTAAGAGTCTATCTGCACCGCCGAGAATGGTTGTGCAGTCCGACTCGGGAGTGACACGGTATCTGTCTCCTCCCGTGTTGAATCGACATCTTACGATGACGCTGGAGTGTCCTCTCCAGTGAAGCTGAAGCTACAGAGCCTGGGCAGGGTGATATGGAGGGTCTGCTGTTGCCCATGCAGCAGACCCCCCCTCTCTTCGCAGCTGAAGGGTCCAAGGGAAAGACGGAGTCAATACAGCTTGACTTCAGGTGCGCCGCAGGAGTTGCCGGTGTTGACTACAACGTCAAACCGCCTTAGGGACTCCGGCTCCGGATTTTCTGTCGGGGTTTACTCCCTTAGCCTTTCCCCTGAAGAGGTATGCCGCAAGGCAGCGGAGGTTTTTTGGAATCAGAGTTTTCCTTCTCTGAATTTCAGTTGTACACCCCAGTAATTAGACATTATGTAACTTAATAAGTGATCATTCCAATAAATCTTACTCATCTGACACCATACATAGTTATTAGGCTATTATTCACTATATTCCCTGTGCTGTGCTCTACATACCCATGACTAGTCTGTAAAAGCTAATTTCTACTTCTTTTCACCCATTCTACCTAACACACCTCCCATCGGGCAACTGTCAAAATGTTCTCTACATCTATGATTCTGTTTCTGTTTTTGTTTGTTTGTTTATTTTGTTTTTCAAATATTTCTTAAGAAATATCTCATTTGGGAGCCACGTAGTAATCATTTTCTTTATTGTCTACTAAAGTATGCAGAGCAGCTAAAATAAAATTAATGCTATTTTATTTGCTAAAAAAATAACTTTATATTCCTTATAAGATTTAGCTTGAAAAGATCACAGATATACAAATGGTAGAATGGGTCAATGAATGAATGAATGAATGAATGAGTAGATTGCATGCCTTATTTTTAAACCAAATAATAATAAACTTATACGTCTACATCTGGGATATAATGTAAAAATTATAGTAATGATCTTATCTGTGCATTTTAATCTTGGAATGTGATTTTAGAATTGAAAAAATGTACACTTATAGTTAGCTTATATAAGATTTTATCTTACTCTTGAACTATATTCAAAATGGATTTATAATATTGTCTGAGTAAGACTATTGGAATTTTGTTAAATTTTTTTTAGTTTTAAAAAGAAAACTGAGAAGAGTTCAGTTTCCCTTACCTTACATAAATTGGACCCATAATACCTAAACTAAAACTTTGTTATATTTTCTGCTTACCAAAATACTAAAAACATTTAAGCAACTAATTTCCTATAATATTTACCCAGCCTTGGAATTGGGGGCTATATTTCATAAAATAAATATTTACTCCTTTTCTCTCTTGAAATTTACTTTTCAACTTTTCTTTTTAATTTGTTTCTCCTCCTAAGTCTGCTAAAAAGTTTTACTCAATATATTTCCACTTCCAATGTAAAGAACCTGAATGTTCCTTTTATTTAGTTATTTATATTTACCTATAAACTCTGTATACAAATGTTGTCATTAATTTTTTGAATTGAAATCTCAATTAAATATTTATACACTGAAACAAAGTTTTCATTTTTAAATTTTACCATTTTCTTAACATCATTCTCTTCACTTGTATAATATTTATGCCCCCAAATGTCATTGTTTAATAACCACAACTTTTTCCTTCATTGCTTCCAATGGCTCTAGCCAGGACTTGAAATTGAACTAGTGTAGGAGATATTTCATCTCTAATTGCAGACTTGTGTTTTTAGGTTAAAAAGGTGGCTTATCTTAGCTCTATAATTGCACAATGGCTTAGTTTTTAGAGCAAATTGCTGGCTATTAGACCTAATACACTCACAGGTAATGAGGATGACAATGTGAAAAATGACCAGAGCATACGATGTTATGGCATCTTGTATATCTACTTGTAAATTAAAGATGATTGCACATCTGTAAGAAAAATGCAAGGTATGTTATACATGCAATAGATAAAAAGGCAGATCAAAGGAACTATTGACCGGTAGCTTTCTGAGGCATGTTTACAGATGATGTTATTTCCAGAGGTATTGCAGTAAAACTGTATCATAGCGTGCAGAATGAGAAATGTCTTGATTAACATTGTAATAATCATTTGTCTAACATCTAAAAATCCTAGCTAGATGGTGAATGTAACAGCTGCAAAACTTCCTTTTGTCTGCTTTACTAAAACTATAGAACTGTTTTGGTTACCTTTTATCATCTCCTCCCTCAGCACCTTCATTCCTTAATTTCTGCCCTCTTCTCACTCTGCCCATTGCTACAGGCTCCACAAAGATATCTGTTCATTTAATTGCTACGGCTGACAAAGGCAGTAACTGAAGATTCCAGCTGAGCTAAACAGTATATTTGTGCTTTGCTAAAACATAATGTGTTTTTCCTAGGTTTGCAGTTTTTTCCTATTATAGTATTTTTCAAGATTCTATCACCTTTACAGTCTATTCTTTCCAATGCTGTTTACAATATTCCAAAAATGTGTACTTGGCATTCTCCACAGATGTTGATGTGGATTCCACATTATGACCCAGCAGCCCCCTTTATATAAATGTGCCCAAGATGGATCGTGACCACCTCTGATATTTATAGCACAGCTGTTGGGACCATTGGATAAGATCAGTGATCTGTGAAGGAAACCTGCTAGGGTTGTTGAGGCACTGTACTTCAGAATTCAGTTATGTTTTTAACAGAAGATTATATGTCCACATTAGAAATAGATAATTAAATTGAGTTATTTGTAATATACATTCATTCTACTCAAAGCTTAAATAATTATTTTATGTTCTACATTATTTAATTCTTTCTTCTAATAGTTTTCCATTATTATATAGTGCATCAGAAGGAAGCATTACACTGGCTGACTTAAACTCTAAAATTTTCTGTCACACTTTGTATAACACACAATTGAAGTAAGCCTTAATTTTAATGGCAGACTCCATACCTGATTCTTTGATCTTTCTTAAAAACATGCATAGAAATTCTGATCCAGTCTAGCATGTAAGGAATTAGGCAATTGTCACTTTAGTGCACACATAAGAGAAAAATAAAGACTGACTACACTTAAAATCAGTTACTGTTTTTGACCTATCAGACAACTGAGGCACAGTGTAACTCACTGCCCCCAAAACTGAAGAGAAAGACAGGTGGATACAGAGAATCAGAGCTCACTGAAGTATCAGGTTAGAAACAAACTAAACTCAATTTCTAAAGGATCGATATGGACAAATTTAGAAGTGATAAAATCTCCAAGAGGCCCAGTCATCAAAGGGCCCACATACTTTCATGAATTTTACCTCCAGCAGCTCTTTAAGGCTCTCACTGTGAAGATCAGAAAAAAAAAAAAAAAAGAAGGTTCCTGTTGCTTCCAACAGGCGGAGAGGGAAAGTAGAAATTTTGAGATTCACACAGAGCACTCTGTTCATCTTAACTTAACCTTACCTCACGAGTATTTTAGTGAGCCTAACCAGTTGTGGTATTACATGAGCCTAACTGACCGGGAGGAAGGTAAATATCCAACCCCAGCCTCCTCAAACCATCTTGTTTCATTTAAAGGGTTACTAACAAAGCAAAATTGAGCATCACTTGTGTAAGTCAAGAGAACAAGGGCACGATCTCACTGAAGGACTGAGACCTAACATAGAACTATAGAATACCTTCCTTTCACACATACCTTGTTACCACTTCAGTAAAGCTCCAGTATAATCATGAGGGAATGCAAAGGAATAAGCTGTTAAAAAGGAGACTCTGAAGAGACCTGAAAACAATAGGAGGGGAAAAAACAAAAACACCTGAAGAAATTTCAGCTTTTAACATCAACAGCTACAGCAAAAAGTAAATACTACCTAATTCCTAGCCAGAGAAATGTAAAACTTGATACAAAAGAATTATTTACCTCAGTTATTTCATCCAGTACACCATATTCAGCTTTCAACAACAAGGAAAAAAAATTACAAGGCATACTAAAAGACAAAAACAAAAAACAAACAAAAACACACACACATAGTCTGAGACAGAGATCAGACATCAGCACCAAACTCAGATATGGCAAACATGGGAATTTAAAACAGCAATAATTTAAATGCTATAGACTCTAATGGAAAAAGTAGATAACATTGAAGAACAGAGGAGTAATTTAGCAGAGAGATGGAAACTCTTAAAGAAGGATCAGAAAGAAATTAAAAACAGTGTAACAGAAAAGGAAGACTGAACAACAGCCTAAATACAGCTGAGCAAATAATCAGTGAACATGAATAAATGTCTATAGAAACTTCCATAACTGAAATACAAAAAAAAAAAAAAAAAGGAAAGAAAGAAAGAAAGAAGAAAAGGAAAGAAAAACAACAGAACAAAATAATCAAGAGGTATAGGAAAATAACAAAAATTGTAAACTACAGAAAGTGAGAATACAAGCAAAAGAAGAGAGTAAGAAAGAAATATTTAAAAGAATAATGACTAAGGATTTCCCCAAACTGGCGAGGAACACCAAAGCACAGGACCATGAAGCACAGAGAAACAGGAAAATATATACCATAAAATTATATACCTGGGCACATTTTAATCAAGTGATGGAAAATTTAAAACAAAATAAGCTTGAAAGAAGCCAGAGGAAAATATTTCTGTAGCTCTGTTAATCATCATGACACTATCTTGTGCACCTGTGACAATTCTTGGTAGACTGGGTACTCCTTCTTGTTCCAAATTGTTGATGATTTTGCTGTTAAGCAAAGTAATCACATCTTTCCTCCCTTAATGTTGTTCTTCCCTTCATCTGAGTCACAATGTTTTATGACCATACTCTAGAAGTTGCCATTACCAATAATTGTATTTACCTCATAACCCAAATATCAAATAGCATACTCTCTGAACACCAGCTTTTATGTTTTCAGCTAGAATCCACTAAAATTCTGATTGCAACTATTTTACCTCATTGAGAACTAGAATCCATTAATTCTTCCTTTATAATTTTCTATCATTTCTCCACAGAACTCCACTTGCTTCATTTTAATGGCTCTATTCCTAGAGCTACAATTAAAATCTCTCACTGCCCACATTTGGTTCTAATTTAAATTAATAATCACTAGTCTTAAAAGTGTTTTTAGTTCTGGCCAGTGATCTTACTACATATCTTGATTTTTTCACTCTCATCCATTAAAAGCATTGCTTTGTTTTTTCATTAAAAAAAAAAAAATTAAAGCAATTCAAAGAGAAACCACTCATGCCCCTCCACCGCAAAAAAATATAAAAAGTCCCTTAATATTTGTATCTACATCAAAGAATCTGTCTTCTCTATGTTGAGATAAGAAGTGTTCAATATCTTATCTACAGTAAATGCATCACATAAACCTCATATCTTCTTCTCCACAATAAAATCCAGAAATTTTGTCCAGGGATTTTACCCTTCCTCTCCTTTATTAATTGTTGGTTTTATTTATTTCCTTCATTCCACTTAATGGTCTTTTCATATTAAAAAAATGTGTATCAATTCCCCTACTATCAAAAGAAATTCCTCTAGAAATCCAATACCTTATTTCAAATAATGTCTTTAAAAAAAAAGTTTATTGGGAGAAAAAGGGGCTGAAAATAAGGTGTGTTCTCGTTCTCTCTTTAAATTCTTTCCAACAAATTACAATCAGAAGTTTACCTCCACTTTTTCAAGTTCACAAAATTCTACTTATTCAGAATCCACTCCCTCTTTATTAAAATATTCCCTGCCCCCAAAATATACTTTGCTCTTACTTTTCCTCCTTTCTTACTAGTCACTTCCCTTTATGCCCTGTTCTCAAAAATTAAATTTTAAAAAATGTTTCAAGAAATTTTCCTTTGCTTTATTTTCATTTGCACATTTATATTATATCCAGGTGATCTTATCCAAGCTGTTTTTTTTTTAAGTATATTTTATTGATTATGTTGTTACCATAGTCCCAATTTTTTCTCTTTGCTCCCCTTCACCCAGTAACCCCTTAACCCCTTTCTCTTCAGCAATCCCACCCTCCTTAGTTCATGTCCATGGGTCATGCATATAAGTTCTTTGGCTTCACCCTTTCCTATATTATTCTTAATATCTCCCTGTCTATTTTGTACTAATCAGTTATGTTCCTTAATCCCAGCACCATTTCCCCATTTCTCCTCCTTCCCCCTCCCAGCTGATAACTCTCCAAATGATGCCCATGCCTAGCTTATGATTCTGTTCCTATTTTGGTCTGCTTAGTTGGAGTTTGTTTTTATTTTTTAGATTCAGTAGTTGATAGTTGTGAGTTTGTTGTCATTTTAATATCCATAATTTTGATATTCTTTTCCTTAAGTAAGTTCCTTTGACATTTCATATAATAATGGCTTGGTGATGATGAACTCATTTAGCTTTATCTTGTCTTGGAAGCACTTTATCTGTCCTTTCATTCTAAATGATAGCTTTGCTGGCTAGAGTAATCTTGGTTGTAGGTCCTTGCTTTGCTTCACTCTGAATACTTCTTGCCAGTCTCTTCTTGCTTGCCAAGTTTGTTTTGAAAAAACAGCTGAGAGTCTTATAGGCACCCCTTTGTAGGTAACTCTCTGCTTTTCTCTTGCTGCTTTTAAGATTCTCTTTTTATCTTGAACCTTTGGCATTTTAATTAGGATATGTCTTGGTGTGGTCCTCTTTGGGTCTAGCTTGTTTGGGACTCTGTGCTTCCTGGACTTGTATGTCTATTTCCTTCACCAAATTTGGGAAGTTTTCCATTATTTTGTTCACATAATTTTTCAATTTCTTGTTTTTCATTTTCTCTTTCTGGCACCCCTATGGTTCAGATATTGGCACGTTTAAAGTTGTTGCAGAGGTTCCTATGCCTCCCCTTATTTTTTTCAGTTCTTACTTCCTCATTCTGCACTGGCTGACTGTTTTTTTCTTCCTTATGTTCCAAATCATTGACTTGAATCCCAGTTTCCTTCCCTTCACCATTGGTTTTGTGTGGATTTTCCTTCGTTTCATTTAGCATAGCCTTCACCTCTTCCCTTATGCATTTGTCATACTTAACCATATCTGTCAAGACTGTGAGCATCTTTATCACCAGTGTTTTGAACTCTTCATCTGTTAGGTTGGCTATCGCTTCGCTGCTTAGTTCTCCCACTGAAACCTTGATATGTTCCCTCTTTTGGGCCATACTTCTCTGTCTCCTCATCTTGACAGGCTACTGTATTTGTTTGCCTCTGTGTCTTAGGTAGAGCTGTCGCACCTGTTAAATTGTAAGGGGCAGAGCCTTAGGTATTCCTCAGTACAGGGTGACCTGTTTCACCACTTTGTGGCACTGTGTGTGTGGGGGAGGGGTCTGAGAGAGAACAATGCCACTTGCTCAGCACTTGCCTCTTTACCAGGCACCTCTCCCACTTCTGTATGGGACTGTCACCTCTCTAGCTGTTTCCCTGGCTGTTGTTCCCAAAGTGGTCTGCAGATGTTTTAGGACTGTGGAAGTTCTTTAAACGAGCAGATTCTACTGAGAGACTGGCAGTTTCTGCCTCCACCCCAATTCTCACTGGTCTGCACGCTCAGAAGCAATGTGGCTTTATTTTCCCTGGCGCTGGGACCGTGACCTGCGTGGTCTGTTCTGGTGTTGGGAGAACTCCCCAGATGTCCCTCCCAATTTTTTAAAACATGTGACCACACTTTCCACTGGCTTACTGCCTCCGCCACTGCCACCACCACACTGTGTCCTCTCCGCCCCAGCTCCATCCCTCTTACCTGTCTGAATGAGTATTTTTTCATTTCTTTGTTCGATTTCCATGCAACTCAATTTTTTGGAACTTCTACTTGTCTTTAGTTTTAAGGTAGTTGTATTCCTTCTTAGCTGTGGAGGGAGATGCAGCATATCTGTCTAGGTCTCCATCTTGCCCACCAAGCTCAGTTTTTATCAGATAACCTAGTTACTAAACTTCTCCTCACAATCATCAAAATTCATTTATCCTAGATCACACCCCATTCTATCATTTAAGGTTTGTTTGTTTATTTATTTACTGCAGAATTTTCTGACACCACCCATTTTGTTCCTTCCCTTATTTAATCAAACATTTTCCTCTTCTTCATTCATCTAAAGTAACAGCAGCAGCCTCCTTGGAATCCTTAGAATGCAATCAGTCAAATTATGTCTCAGGACCTTTGCAGGTACTACTGCCTGTGTCTAATAAGCCATTCCTTCAAATATTTACATTGCTTGATTCTTCATTTTCTTTACATTGGTGCTCCAATTCTCCTATATTGAGAAGACATTCTCTCTTTTTTTTTTTTTTTTGCCTTTATTTTTAAGTATATTTTATTTTATTTTATTCTATTTTTTTTATTAATTATGCTGTTACAGTTGTCCCAACTTCTTTTCCCCCTGCTCCCCTCCAGCCTGTGACCCTCCCACCCTCCAGTTGTCCCCCCCCCACTTAGTCCATGCCCATTGGTTTTGCATATAGTTCTTCTCAACATCTTCCTGTCTACTCCCCTCCCTCCTACTATGCTTCTTAATTCCTGTACCATCTACCTCCCTCTCCGCCTTCCCCCTCCCTGCTGACCTCACCCCAGTATGTTACCCATACCTATAATTCTTTTCCCACTCTTGTTGCCTGCTTAGTTTGCCTTTGTTTCGATTCCCTAGCTTCTGCTGTTTGTTGTTGTGATACAGTTTTCACTTTAATGTTCATAGTTTTGATACTCTTTCTCCTAAACAAGTTCCTTTAACACCTTATATAACAGTGGTTTGAATCTAACAAACTCCTTCAGTTTTACTTTGTCCTGGAAACACTTTCTCTGCCCTTCTATCCTGAATGACAGCTTCATTGGATAGAGTAATTGCGGTTGGAGGTTTTTGATTTTCATTGCTTCGAATATTTCTTGCCAGTCCCTTCTTGCCTGTAAAGTCTCCTTCGAGAAATCCACTGATAGTCTAATTGGGACCCCTTTGTACATAATTCTTCTCTTCTCTCTTGCTGCTTTTAAGATTCTCTCTTTATCTTAAATTTTTGACATTTTGATGATAATGTGTCTTGGTGTAGTCCTCCCTGGGTCCAGCCTATCCAGAACTCTCTGTGCTTCCTGGACCTGTAAGTTCATTTCCTTCCCCAAGTTAGGGAAGTTCTGCTTCATTATTTTTTCACATAATTTTTCAGTTTCTAGTTCTTCTTCTTCACCCTCTGGCAATTCTATAATTCGAATGTTCGTTCGCTTATAGTGGTCCCAGAGGTTTCTGAGACTTTTCTCATATTTCTCGCTTTTTGTTTCCTATTTCTGCACTGGTTGACTGTTTGTTCCCTTCCTATGTTCTGATTTGCTGATTTGATCCATGGCTTTCCCTTCCTCACCAATTGTCTTGTATGTATTTCTGTTTATTTTAGCAGGACTAGCCTTCATTCCTTCCCTGTATTAATTCAGCCCCTCTGTTAAGTCTGTAATCAGCCTTATGACTATAGCTCTGGACTGAGCCTCAGAAAGATTTACTATTTGTTCATCAGTCAAGGCCTTTGTTTGCTTTTTCGTTAGCTGTGTGATTGGTATTTCAAGCATTAATTCTGCTATTCTGACTGTTTTTTTAAATCTTTCCTTCTTGGGGCACTGTCACACATCCTACGCTATATTGGGCAGAACCCCATATGCTCGTCACAACCTGGAGACCTTCCTCACCACACTGTGGTGCTTTGTGTGGGGTGGGGGTCCAAGATGGATTCCTGCTGTTACTCTCTACTGAGAAACTGGGAACCTCTTCCCAATGGGGTCTGTCTTCCCTGGCGTTGGAATCACGAGCCGACAGATCTGGTCTGCAGCCCAGCCAGCTCCCAGGAGCTTCTCTCCTCCCCCCAAATATGGGTTCCTGCTTACCGGGTTCCTCACAGTTCATTCAGCTGTGGTTTTGCCCTTCCTACCTATATGGACAAGCACCACTTGTTTATGACTTCATATGTTGGACTTCCATGTAGCTTTATTTTCTGGAACTTCTTATTGTTTTTGGTTTTGCAGTAGTTGTAGTCCTTCTTAGTTATGGAGGGAGACAGAGTGTGCCGGTCTATGCCTCCATCTTGGCTGGAAGTCTAGAGAAAATATTCTTAAATATTCTTTGTATCACAGCATTCAAAGCTTCATTCTCCTGGCTCCTTACCCATTGCAGTGGTCACTACCTGTCATTTATTTGTCTGTTTTCCTCCGTTAATTAAACCTTCAAAAATATATGTTGGAAGACTGAAGGAACCAAAACACCATTTTTTTTTTCATATTTTCATCAATTATTTTATAATGTTAATATTTATGTTCTCTATAAGTTTAGTAGAGCATAATTTATTAGGAAGGAAAAGATAACTTTAAGATGAGGATATTTTCAGTTATCTTGTTTACAACTTTTTTAGTCAATAAAATGAGTAAAATAGTTTTTGAGTTTTATATGGAAAACCTTTAAACTTTTTACTGGAGGCTACTCTCAAGGCTTTCAGGTTTGTGATACAATCAAAATGATCCTACATAGACTGTTTTTCTTTTTTTTTAATTTATTGATTTTTAAAGAGTGAGGGAGGGAAACACATATTTGTTTGGTCCATTTATTTATGTATTGTTAGTTGATTCTTGTATGTGCCCTGACTGGGGATTGAACTGCAACATTAGCATATAGAGATGATGCTATAACCAACTGAGCTACTCAGCCAGGGCTGATTTTACATAGACTTAAATCTGAAATCTAAATGTTTAATACTCAACTTACCTTAGGTTGGACAATAACTTCTGCTACTGTTACTCATTTGGGCTTCTTATTGTCTATATAATTAGACTTTTGTTACTTCTTTTTAGTGATACTGTTACGGCTACATAGGCAAGATTGAACACTCTGAAGCAGTGTATAAAGTTCAGCAAAGGATTTTTAATAATGGCCAGGAGTTGGGCAGACCCTGAGCAGGTCTCTAACATGCTCCAACCCACAATGGAGTCTAAACGCTGGGCTTTTATACTGGTGCAGTCTCTTTGTTTCTCCTTTGGCAGGAAACAGCCTTAGGAAGAGGGGGCTGGGCAGGACTGCAGGAATGTCTTGGCAGTAACAGGAACAGAAATTCGCAAGGCTAAAGGTTATCTTCGACGGCAGCATAGCTCTTCAGCCAGGGACAAACTCCCTGTGAAGCAATTTATTTTCAAAGGGCTAGACATTCTGCAAAGCACAACCTTCACAAATGTTATAAACCAGACATAAGCAAGCAAATGGGAGGTGATAGAGGCTGAGGTGCTTTTAGCTTGTAAATCACTAATTGCTATAACACTCCTTCTTACATTCCTTTTTCCAAGGCCTTTTAGCAAGTCCTTGCTACTTCTTACAAAGGACATTTAAAGCCCTTACATACTTACATATTGAAACTTTTTACAGGGACTATTTGGTGCCCCTACAATACCACATCTCACTTTCTTATCTTTTCAATGTGGTATTATGATTTCTTCTAAATAGTTATTATTAATCATTATAAGACAGTTAAATTCTATTAAAAACAACACAATAAAAATTTGATATAACTGTTTAAGAAAGTTCTTTTTATTTATAAAGAAAATATTCTGAAACTAAGAACTGGAAAATATGTTGGGAGAAGTGCCTAGCAAAACTATCTTCATTTTTCTTTGACTGGGGTGTATTTATTTAAGTAACCAGAGATAGGAGATTACATATTTTCACAGATGCACCAAAAATAAAATTAACTGCAATGACAAGTATCCTCATTTAATTTAGAGGCTGTATGGCCTGTTATTTCTATGATCCTCATGTGTTTTTAAAAATCAACAACATATGATATTGAGAAAATTGAACAGGTATATGCAAAAAAAGAAAACCAGAAAACAAACTTACACCATACACAAAATAAACTCAAAATGGATTAAAGACTTAAAAATGCAAGCCATAATATAATAAAATTCATAGAAGAAAACATAGGAAGAAATATCTCAGGCATCTCTTGTAGCAATATTTTTGCCAATATATCTCCTAGGGCAAGGGAAACACAGGAAAAAGTAAACAAGTGTTACTATATCAAGCTAAAAAGCTTTTGCACAGCAAAAGAAATCAACAAAATAAAAAGAGAACCCACCGTATGGAAGAACATATTGGCCAATGTTACATATGATAAAGGGTTGATTTACAAAAGCTTTAAAGAACATATACAACTCAACACCAGGAGGACAAACAATCCAATTAAAAAGAAAGGGCAAAGGACTTAAACAGACATTTATTCAAAGAGAACATGCAGATGACCAACCAAAAATAAAATATGCTCAGTCAGTAATCATCAGAGAAATGCAAATTAAAGACATTATGAGATGTCACCTCACACCTGGCAGAATGGCTTTCACCAATAAATCAACAAACAGATACACACACAAACACACACACTAAAATAAAATTAATAATCTCCTCAAAAAACAAGATAAATCAACAAACAAGTGCTGGCGAGGATGTTGAGAAAAGGGAACCCTCATGTACTTTTAGTAGGAATGCAGATGCAGACTGGTGCAGCCACTGTGGAAGAATATAGAATTTTGTCAAAAAATTAAAACTGGAACTGCCGCTTGACCCAGTGATTCCACTTCTGGGAATAGAGCCTAAGAATCCAGAAATATTATAATTTAAATGAGTATATGTACCTTTGTGTTCATTGCAGCATTATTTCTAATAGTCAAGATCTGGAAACAGCCCACGTGCCCAACAGTAACAGTAGATTGAGTGGATAAAAATAGCTGTGGTACATTTATACAAAGGAACACTACACATCTATGAAAAAGAAGGAAATCTTTACCTTTTGCAGCAGCATGGATGGACCTGGAGAGTATTATGCTAAGTGAAATAAGCCAGTCAGAGAAAGATAAATACCATATGGTCTCATTTATATGTGGAATCTAATGAACAAAATAAACTGGCCAAAAAAATAGATGGGTACATGGAACATGGGGGAGGAGGATAAGGGTACTGAATAAAAGAAGGTGAAGGGATTGTAGAGGTGGGCAGATGGGGATATCTTTAAGAGTGCCAACTATAAAAATAAAGTTTAGACCTGGCTACTGTGGCTCGATGAATTAAGCACTGGCCTGTGAACTGAAAGTTCACTGGTTTGATTCCCTGTCAGGGCACATGCCTGGGTTGCGGGCTAGGTCCCAAGTTGGAGTCATGAGAGAGGCAACCACATTGATGTCTTTCTCTTTCTCCCTCTCTTCCCCTCTCTCTGAAAATAAATAAAATCTTTAATAAAATAAAGTTTAAAAAATCAACAACATAAATGACCTTAAAATCAAAGGATGTGCAGTAATTTCTGCAATTGTGAGAAATTTGAAAACTGAAGTGAAGACTGCTCAGATGATCCCACTTATGTAACTGCATCTAAGCACTTTCTACAGATGTATTAACCAGACAAGGAGAGAACATTGTTTCTCATTATACAGGTTTCTCCACTATCCAAAACTAGAGTGATCCTATGAAACTTTTTGCAAGCCAAAATGATGTAAAGCGAAGAAGCAATTACCTCAGGGCACATTTTGCTAACAGATGCACGAAATAAAATAAATTGAAATGAAGCAGAGATGCTCACAGACACAGTTCAGTGCTATGGTGGCTTGATGCTAAAATGCTGACTGTAGTTCCAGGGGAAGAATCTTGGTGGGATGACTCTTGCTGCTTGGGCTGCACGCTGCCTCTAAGTTGGCTTGCTGCAAACAGATGCTAGATGCTATTTTTGTTTTTTTCTTCTCTCGTAGAAGTGAAAATTTGTTTTGTATTTCTTTTGGTTAGTGAAAACAGGTACTAACTTAGGTCTTCTGTAAAAACGAAATGGTATAAAGCAAATTTCCAAAAAGTGGGGTATACCTAAATGTACAGAAGGCCTTACTGTCTGCTACACATGGCTGAAAAGGCTAACCAATCTCATATATTGAATTACACTCCCCCTTCAAAAAAACATAACACTGTTTAAACTTAGGCAGTCCACAAGTGATCACATGGGTTTATATATACTTATGTTAACAAATTTGATTTTCTATTATCCTCTGCTTAAATATATTTTTCTAGAAACTGAAACACAAAACAAATTTAGTAAAAATAAAATAGACAATCTCTTTAAACCAAGAAATAAACAACTAAGGATATTAGTAAGGAAGTATATGAAAAAGCTAATCTTAAGAAGAACAGAAAATAAAAATAAGGTTTGTCCAATTCCTTCGTTAATCATTGAAACGTAGATGCATACGTGAAGTGGTTTGTAAGTAATGAGAGCTAGGCATAAATATTTAATAGTTTGCTTGTGAAATGTGTCCTAAATTATGTCTAAATGTTAACAAGGATGTCTTCTACTTGACAGAACAATGAGGAACATAAATATTTCAAAGCAGCAAGCATGACGTGTAGAAGCTGGGGAAACACAAGGCAGCCTTCATGTTCTTCTTAACTTTTTAACCTTCAGATATGCACTTTCTAAGTTTAACAAGAACAAAGTGTTTCCCATCAAAGCCTATGTTTATACCAGTTACATCAAAGCTATACTGGAATCTCTTTAAAGTACACTTATCAGACAAATAATGCATACAAAGCGATATGTCTTAGTAGTATAAAAAGAATTGACAAATAAGATGATGTATTTGAAGTGAAACAATCTCCTTAATAGCTACCGCACTCTATTTTTTTTTCTGACCCATCCTCTTACAAAGACATATGTAGATCATGGACAACTTCCAAGGCTATTTCCACACACGCACAAACAGACATACGCATGAATACATAAACCTAGCATAAAATGAATGCGATTGATTGTACCTGTCCTTTAACTGAAAAAAAAATTTTTTTCCAACAGTGCTATAATATCATAATACTAGGTAGGATAATTTAGGCATATAATTCAGCCAATATTTTTTTCTACCTTAATAGCAAATGTTTTACTCTAAGTTAATAAATGATCATGTATAAATAAAATTAACATAGATGGATTTGGATAATGAAAATATATGAAGATGGGATTAAGAAAGATGTCAGATTCCACCATAGTTCAGCTACAAATATATCATGTAGCTTTAGAAAACTCACTCACATTCTCCTGAAATAATATTGTTCTCAATAAAAAATAAAGGAAAATATCATTATTATATTCAGTCATAATATAAAATTATTTGACAGTATAAAATAATGAGCTAAACACTGAAACTATTTGATGAAACAATATTCAAGAACCATAATATAGAAGCATCTATATTCATGTGAGCATGTAGATTGCTGACTCTCAGTAGAGTGATTTTTTTACTAAATTTAATGAATTTTACCAGACAATGGCTAATTTTGCTTTTTGTTTTACTTATATTATACATGGTAATAGTCATGCCACATTTTATTTTATTACTGTTTTATTTCTTGTTTCAGCAATATAATTTCCCTGAAATTATTCCTTCAGAGGCTATCAGTAACTTTCTGATAGCTATTATCAATGTTTCCTCGGAACAACGTTTTCTCATCCTCAGCCACTTGATTACCAATAATGATACCGATTATTGTTTTTTATATCCTCTCATACATTCATTTATTTGTTTACTCACTCACTGTATAAAAATTATTAAGTTTCTACTGTGAATTATGGCTTTAATCATGACCCATGGGCTTTCTAGTACATATTTTCCTAATACCATATATTCATGTGTGCTGAAATGAACCAATAATTTTAAACTTCAACCAACCAGCTCACAATTTAAAATACAACACACCATCAGAGAAAATAACTTGGTTATTCTCTCCGTTTTTTCTCTTAAGTTTATTCAATTTTGAATGTTGAGTGGTTTTCTGTTGCTGAATTCATTAAGTTCAAATACTTGCCTGCCATTGCTTTAAACCATACTGAATTCTCTCATTTCTATCATTAATATCTATACGGTGTAAATTTTACTTCCTAATTATTTTTCAAATCTTTTCATGTATCTTTGTCATCACTGCTACAATGTGTCTGAGCTGTCATTATCTCTCAGATAGATTACTGAAGTAGCACCGAAATTACTTATTTCTTTAACAACCTCTCCTAGCAGTTCTGTGCACTTAATAGAAGGTTGTCATGTTGATGATAAAATTATTTTATTCATCATGAAAAGTAATGTTTTCTCATTGGTCAAAAATAAAGCAAAAATTCTTAATACACAAGTTCTTCATAGTTTATCTTGCACAATAGTGTAAGCAATTATCCAGCTTCATTTCAATCCACTCATCTTCACATTTTCTCCAATACCCTGAACTTCTTTTAGTCCTGTACAGGGTGGGCCAAAGTTGGTTTACTATACTTAATGTGTAAAATAATATAATAATTAATAATAAGTAATAATACAAGAGAGCTCTTTCATGTACTCACAATGGTAAACTTAATTTTGCCCCACATTGTATATAGTTTTTTGTTCATATTCAGCACGATAGTCTATGTATACATTGCATACTAAATATCTGTTAAATGAATAAACTTTAATAATAATATCTCATCTTTGTTCTTTCATAATTTCACATTATAAAAGATTTATTATGTTATGTTGGTTATTTTATTTATAAAAGAGAAATAATATAATATGATGTTTTTTATTTGTTTTACTTTTAAAAACAATATACAACTAAAGCATTAGAGAGTATATTTCAGTGTATATGCTTTTAAAATAATTTATATTTATAATTTATATTTATTTAGTTAACTAGTTAAATAATAAATAAAATTAATTGATATTTTAACAGAGAAAATGTTATTTAGTTTTCTTTGAATTAAAAAGAATAAAAAGCAATTTTCATATGCTAAATACATATTTTAACCTCAGTATAGTAAAACACTTAAATTATTGTTTTTGTCAGAAATATTTAGGGTATATTGCTATATAAATTGTTTAGATATCTTCTTTGTGTACATTTTTATTAATCTTATTTATATCTATTATTCAATAAAATCATAGTCACAAATTCATGCCCAATCTCTTCCCAAATGGCTCATTTATCTTTTCTAAAGGGAGAACCAACTTATTAAAGATTTTCCCAATTTTAAGTTTTATTACCCTCTATGCATTATTTACCATTGAATCTTAATTAGTTTTCTACTCTTCACAGATAGTATCTCCTACAATATAGAAGTATTATTTGCCTATAACAAGCCATACTCATGGTCTTAGGAGATGAAAAACTAGTAAATTATTAGTTTAATTATATTAAAAATATTTTTTGTTTATAATTTTTAATTTTACCCATTACATTTATTTCTTATGCTTTAAAAAATAATCTTAGGAGTAAGCATGCAGAGAAAATAGCATAAGAAGAACTTTGCTGAAGAAAGAATTGGCTTGACACAGACACCATTATATAAAATCAGGCAAAGAGCCACATCACTATCTGTGTGGGTGAGTTAATTGCTTTGAAAGCAGAATGCTTTCTATAGCCCTCCCAGACAGCAAGAAATGTTTTCTGACATCATTCACTATAAATGTTTCATGAAGAATCTACTTTGACAAAGCAATAGAAACTTAAATTTCATACTTTATACTTTCTTTCCAAGTAACAACTGTCAAAAATATGCCTAAACGTTTTAGCTGAATGAGCTTTAAAAAAAAAGAGGCATGAAAGTATAAATAAAATGAAGTACTATTTAACAATTTTTAGAATATCTGTTTTTAAGAAAATTTTATTCACACCTTCAATTGCAGCAATTACCATATCACATGGCATACTGCTTTTAGTATTTATATAGACTAAAACATGAGTTTGTGAAAGTCAAAGAAGTAGTTACGATGTTTTTCTGTCCTCATACCCCTAGGAAGTACACAGAAGTTATGAAATAAATAGTAAATATATTTTGGTTTGTTTTAAATTTAGTTTTCAATTACAGTTTACATTCAATATTATTTTGTATCAGTATCGGGTGTAGAGCATAGTGGTTAGAAAATATATACTCTACAAAATGTTCCCCCTGATACTCTTGAAAGTATTTCAATCACATATTAATATTTAAAATGACTTAAAACTGCTTCTGTTTTATAACTCTAATATTTGGAAAGTAGTATGTCAAGCACATTTATAGTAAAGGTCTGTGATTTCTAACCAAAGTGGAAAACAGGAAACAATATGTATTGCCTTCAATCAAAAATTCATTGACAAAATCATTCCTTCAGAATGAAAATTTCCCATTAAGTGTTAAATTGACCTCATTACTGACCTCTAGTCAGAAGATATCAAAATCAATTTTTTATTCATACATTGCCTGGTCTATGGTGAGAATTTAGTATTAATGAACAAATTTTGTTATTTTCTATAAAATTCTATATTCCCTCACACTTGTTCTTTCAACCAGTATAAAGTAACAGAGATGGGATTTACCACTGTTAAAACAAATCAAAAATTATAAAAGCTATAAACCAACTATTTTTGAACAATGGACATTAAGCAATCTCAGACTGAGGGCTGAGTGAATGAAAATTAGGGCTTTTAGGCATTTTCTTATTCCCAGATTATTGTCTGTGGAGAGTTTCTAGGACACAGAGCAAGTGGAGGAACCAGGGTCCAATTATCAGCATAACTTGAGGCAGCTGCGTTTACAATAAGAAGAAAGGAAAGTGAAGAACTTCAAAGATTTTTTCAGATCTGCAGAGAGGCCCTTTGAGATCTTAGTTTAGTTCTAAGCAGAACATGTGAGTGAAGAAACTTTCCAAGGCTAGAGAAAGAATCTCACTTCCAAAGCAAAACAGGCAACACAACTCCAGTATCACAGAGGCATTGATCACATTTTCATAAACCAGTGTGAAAAACAGAATTGACATTGAATTATATGGAGAACTAAAAAAAGGGTATTGTTTCAGACAGGGAAAAATAATTCTGGAATAAAATTATCTTTTGCCTCATATTATAAAGCTTAAAAGAAACATTCAGAAGTTGAAATATTGTTTAAGTAAATTAACTGCAATCCCCCATCAAGAATATTTAAAGCAGTAAAAATATCCATTAACAAACAACATAACAATGTTTTTTATACAATGAAAATTTGGCAGACTCCCTCTGCTGTCCCCCACAAAATAGAATACATAATTAGAGAAAAAATTCAACCAATTGAAATTAATGCACAAACAACACAATGATAAAATTAGTGAGCAAGGACTTAAAACTATTTCATCAAAGAGGGCAGAAAAAAGACTACATATTTTAAATCTTTTTAAACAGTGTACTCAGCTTGCAACAAAAGCAGCAGAAAAAGAAAAGCAAATAAAATCCAAATTAAGAAGAATATTTTAAAGCTTATAAAATAATTTCAAAAATGCAATTGGAAACAAAAATACAACAGGAACAATCAATGAAGTACCTCTCTCTTTGAGAAAAATCATAAAATTAATATACTTCCAGCTGGACTTATCAGGATACAAAAAAAGGCAAAATTACCAATATAAAGAATGAAATTAGGAATATCAGAATACACAATAGACATTAAAAATAAGATATTATTATAAATAATATTAAACCAAAATATTCAAAAGAAGTTGAAATACACTAATTGTTTGAAAGTCATAAACTATCAAACCCACATAAGAAAGAAAATATAACATGTATGGTCCTATATCTATTAAATAAATTAATACTTAGAAGCCTTACCACAAATAAGACTCCAATGCCAGATGGCCTTTCTGAGTAAATTCTTATATTTAATTCCATACATATTTCTACAGATATCCATTCCCCCAGAAAACTGATGGAGAAAAGCTGGTAGGAACACAAATCAACTGTTTTTTAACGGTATTATCTACTTAAAAATAAAAAAGAAAGACCTTATAAAAAAGAACGTAATAATCATAAAGAGAAGTATTAAAATATCCTTAATTAAAAGTTAAAATTTCAGCCTTTGCTGCGTGGCTCAGTTGGTTGGAGCATTGTCTTTTTTTTTTTTTTTTTTTTTTATTTGTTGGTTTGTTTATTTATTTATTTTTAGAGAGGGGAAAGGAGAGAGGGAGAGAAATATCACTGTGTGGTTGCCTCTCACTCGCGCCCCCAACCGGGGACCTGATGTGCAACCTAGCCATGTGCCCTGACTGGGAATCGAACCAACGACACTTGGCTCGCAGGCCGATGCTCAATCCACTGAGCCACAGAAGCCAGGGCCTGGAGCATTGTCTTGTACGACAAAATCTTGTGGGTCCCATCCCAGACAAAGCATATACCCAGTTTTCAGGTTTGATGGACTGAGGCGCAAATGGGTGACAACCTATTAATGTTTCTCACATATTGATGTCTCTCTCTCTCTCTCTCTCTCTCTCTCTCTCTCTCTCTTTGTTCTCTAAAATCAATAAACATATCTTCTTCAATGAGGATTTTTTTAAAAGTTAAATTTGAGTCCAATATTATATATGAAAATAATGATATATCATACAGAAAATGGTCTTTTCCAGGAGCATAAGATTAGTTGAATATTGGTTCACATAATTCAACATCTTAACATACTAACAAGAAAGACTATGATAATTTGAAGAAATACATAAAACTCAAGACTTTTTGAATAAAAAAACATTTCAGCAAACTTCCTCAAACTGCTAGAAGACATTTATGGAATGTTTGGATGGTTTCTGACTCATCATGGCTCGACTTATGATATTTTGACTTTACAGTGATGTAAAGGCAATATGCCCTGATCTTCTCCCAGTCTAATGATAGGCAGTGATGTCATCTCTCAGGAGGCTGGACAGTAACACCAGCCACAGTTCCTAGTGGGGTACCCCCTCACTAGGGTAAAAAAAACTGATAGTCTATGATGTATTGTGTTACCAATGTTTTTTGGACATTTTTTAGAGCACATTTAAGGTAGGCTAAATGAAGCTATGATGCTTGGTGAGTTAGGTGTATTAAATGCATTTCAACTTACAATATTTTCAAATTACAATGTGTCTGTCAAAATATAACCTCATTTTAAATTGAAGAGCAACTATATACAACTAATAGCATACTTAAGAGTGAAAGTGCTTTTCATCTAAGATGAGGACAGGCAGTAATGTTCTTGCCTAGCACTCCTATTCAACATTTTACTGAATATTTGAGACAATGCAATAAACCACAAATAAAAAGAAATAAAATGCATATTCATTAGAAATAAAAAAATAAAAAAATTAATTACAGATAACATGATTTTCTATGTAGAAAATCCTGATGAATAAGCAAAAATAATTTTGAGAACTCATCAACTAAGTTAGCAATATTGCAAGATATAAGGTCAATATTCCCCCCCAATCAAATGTGTTTCTAAATTCCAGCAACAATCAGAAATTAAATTAAAATATTAATAACAACAAACATAAAGAATACTTAAAGATAAAATTTCAAAATCTGAACTCTAAAAGCTATGAGACACAAAGAAATAAATATTAAACATAATTAAATGGACAGTATATTATGTGTCCATAAGAAAAGTCAGTATTGTTGAGATGTCAATTGTCCCCATATTGATCTACAGGTATAATACAATAACAGTCAAAATTCCATTATGTTTATTGTAGAAACTAATAAACCTGGTATAGCCAATATAAACTTGAAAAGATTAAGAAAATTGCAGTTCACAAAACCTATTATCTAGACATGTAACTATGCAGTATGATAATAAGAACAGAATGGCATTGGCAATCTATTTTATCAATCTATAATCTATCATCTCTTTATTCAAAAATAAAACAATATAGAGACCCATACATATATGTATAATATACAATTGCTTTTTTACACATTTTTTCCAAAGCAATTCAAAGGAGAAATTCAATCTTTCAACTGATGCTATAGGAACAGATGAGTAGCTATATAAAAAATAAATAAAATTTGACCCTGGACTTTACAGCATATACAGAACTTGAGAGTGTCTACAGACTTTGATTTAAGAGGTAAAGGTACACACAGTTAAAATAATACAAAAGAGAAAAGGTTAGTGATCTTGGGTTTGACAAAAAATACTATATACAACAGAATAAGCAGAAATCAACACTACATTAAAAGGTTTTGTTTTTCAAGCAATGTTGTGTTAAAAAATGAAATGATGAGAAACGACCTATTAGTATTCAAAAAATATATTTCTGACAAAGAACTTTTATCTAGGACATGTAAAAAACACACATATTATGAATATAAATATCAATAAAAATGGTCAAAATATTTGAATAAATATTTCACAGAAACTAAAAGATACTTTGATGGGAAATCAGTTCACAAAAAGATCATCAAAATAACTGGCCACTAAAATTATGCAAATAAAAACTATAATGGGATCCCAGTACAAATACACTACCTTGACAAAACTGTAAAAACTAACATGTCATGTTAACTACTGCTGGGAGGGAAGTGATGCCTAAACAAACATTTCGAAAACAGGTTCACAAAATTTTAATACATTTTATATACACCTTGCCTTATAATCCAACCATTCCATTCATACATACTGCTCAAGAGAAATGTTAAGTATAGGTCCACAGGGAGACATTTATAGAATGATCTTAGTAAATGTATTTATAAAATAAAAAAATGGGAAATCTTGGACTTCCGGCCAAGATGAAGGAGTAGACAGACACGCTGCATTTCCCTCCATAACTAAGAAGGAATACAACTACCTCAAAACTATAGACAACCAGAAGTTCCAGAAAATCAAACTGCATGGAAGTCCAGCAAACAAAGATATAAAGAAGAAATACTCATCCAGACAGGTAGGAGGAGCAGAGCCAGGGCAGAGAGGACGTGGTGTCGTGGTGGCAGCTGCGGTGGTGGGGGTGACAGTGGCCATGGCAACAGCAGCGATGGCAGCAGCAGGCTGGCAGAAAGCTCAGTCACACATTTTAAAAAGTCAGGAGGGACACCTGGGGAGCATTCCGAGCTCCTCACTGGACCACGCAGCTCATGGTCCCAGCACAGGGGAAAATTAAATCTCATTGTTTCTGACTGTGCAGACCAGTGGGGTTTGGGGAGCAGGCAGAGACTGATGGTCTCTCAGCAGAGTCTGCTTGTTTAAAGGGCCCCCATGGTCTTAAAACATATGCAGACCCACCCACACTGGGAACGATGGCCAGGGCAGCAGCTTGAGGGATGCCAGTCCAGTGCAGGAGTGGGAGAAGTGCCTGGAAAAGGGGCGAGTGCTGGGCAGGTGGCATTATTTCTTCTCAGACCCCTCTCCCACATACAGCACCACAATGTGGGGAAACATGTCGCCCTGTACTAACAAATCCCTAAGGCTCCACCCCTTACAACATAACAGGAGCAACAGCTCTACCTGGGACATGGAGGCAAACAAACACAAGAGCCTGTTTGAATGAGGAGACAGTGAAGTATGGCCCAAAAGAGGGAACAGATTAAGGTTCCAGTGGGAAAACTAAGTGACAAGGAGACAGACAACTTAACAGATGCAGAACTCAAAATACTGGTGATAAAGATGCTCACAGGCTTGACAGATATGCTCGAGTATGGCATACACATAAGTGAAGAAGTGAAGGCTATGCTAAGTGAAATGGAGGAAAATCCACACAAAACCAACGGTGAAGAGAAGGAAAGTGGGGTTCAGATCAATGATTTGGTACATAAGTAAGAAAAAAACAGTCAACCAGTGCAGAATGAGGAAGCAAGAATTGAAAAAAAAAGAAAAACTTCCCAAATTTTGCCAAGGAGATGGACATACAGGTGTTTGAAGCATGGAGGGTCCCGGGCAAGCTGGACCCAGAGGGAAACACACCAGGACGCATTGTGATTGAGATGCCAAAGGTGAAAGGTAAAGAGAGAGTCCTGGGGGCAGCAAGAGAGAGGCAGAGAGTTGCCTACAGGGGGTGGGGTGCCTATAGGACTATCAGCTGATTTCTCAGAGGATGCTTTGCAGGCAGGAAGGGGCTGGCAAGCAGTATTCAATGTGATGAAAGGCAACCTGCAACCAGGATTACTCTACCCAGCAAAGCTATCATTTAGAATGGAAGGGCAGATGAAGTGCTTCCCAGACAAGGTGAGGCTAAAGGAGTTCATCATCACCAAGCCATTATTATATGAAATGTCAAAGAGACTTACTTAAGAAAAAGAAGATCAAAAATATGAACATTAAATGACAACAAACTCACAACTATCAACAACTGAATCTAAAAATAAAAACAAAATCCAACTAAGCAAACCCAAATAGGAATAGAATCATAGGTATGGGGATCATTTGGAGGATTATCAACTGGGAGGGGGGAGGGGGAGAAATGGGAATATGGTTCAGGGATTAAGAAACATAATCAGTTGGTACAAAATAGACAAGGGGAAGTTAAGAATGATATAAGAAAGAGTGAAGCCAAAGAACTTATATGCACGACCCATGAACATGAACTAAAGGGGGGTGGGATTGCTGGAGGGAAGGGGGTATGGGGCAGAGGGGAGCAGAGGGGAAAAAAATTGGAACTACTGTAACAACATAATCAATAAAATATACTTAAAAAATGGGAAATCTTGTAAACCAAGTATGTCAATAAAGAAATTATGGTATATCCATACAGTATACTACTGTTCATAAAAATTAGGGGGAAAAATGAACTATTGATAAATGCAACAACATGGATTAAACTCAAAATAATTACTTTGAGGAAAAACAGACTAAAATAGTCTCATTTTAAGGTTCAATTTATATAAAATTTTAGAAAAGCAAACTAGTCTATAGTGACAGAAGCCATTTCAGGAGTTGCCATGGAATGATGGGGGAATAAAGCAGGAAAGATGGAAAATGCCATGAAGAAACTCGCTTGTAATGGATATGCTTATTATTTTGATCGTGGAGATGACTTCATAGATACAAGTTAATATTAATCAAAGTATATATCATAAATATGTATAGTTCATTGTACATTAAATATTCCTTTAAATATGCCTAAATATAGCTGTAAATCACTTTTTTTTTTTCAAAAAAAAATATTTGTCTTAGTTCTTTGTGGGACAAGATTCTATCAGGGATGCTAACTTGCCTGTGGGTCAAAGGCCTCAGTCACCACTCTCATTAGCTGTGGTCATGTCATCTGTATAGAAAACACTCTTAAGCAGAGATATCAGTTGTTCTTCAGATGCATGTTATCATTTCCTTTACTCTGTCTGAGAATAAATTTTCTTAACAGTATTTCAAGATTTCAAGAATACAGATCACTTGTCATAGATAAATGAGATTTTTACAGATACTTGCATCTCAAATACACTGCTTTTGTTTCCATTTTATATAATAATTTATCTCTTTTGTCCATCTGACAGAGTATGCGTGGTAAATTCCAATGAAGATATTACTCTTACTTTTATTCTCTCTTTCTCTACTCATGGAACTGAGTGAATGGTTTCAACTGTTTATAGAAGCCAATTCATTTGGCATTGTTTTTGCAGCATTTCGGCAAAGTGACAACATTAAAATGGATTAATTCAATAACTCCTGTGTTCTGTTGAGTAAATGTATAGAAAGTCATGTGCCTCTTAGTCTAATGTAAGGGGAAACACATTTATGTTGAATATAAATTACTAGAAACACTTTCAAGATTAGCAATGCAGAAATGCTTTATATCAATTCATTAGTAAAAAAGAGCCTCACTTCCAATCAGAAAGAATCTAATTATACACACACATATATGTATGTATGTATTAAAAAGGGACCTATAAAGTTAAAAAGGTGGAAAACTCAAAAAAGACTGGATTAAAAGGCTAATTACTTTAACAATTAGGGAGAAAGTGCGATAGAAAGATAAGCAATAATAATGAAGGACTGTGCTAATAAATTAATATGTTAAATCCCATTTGTAATTGTGTCTATATGTTAACTGCCAAGAACAACAAATCCATTTCATACATTATCTAAATTTGTTTGAAAAAGTGCTGAATTATCTCATGTTGTTCACATATAAGAATGTAATTTGCAGCCCGTGTCCAAAATAAATTCATTAGAACAGAATTAATTGACAGATTATTAATTAAAAGGAACTATTTAAGTCAGCAATTAAGCTTTTATTTGGGCATAAATTATTAGAGAGCTAATCATATTTAAGCACAAGAGTAAAAACTGAAATTTTTGAAATTGAGATCTCTCAACAGTGTATCACAATGAAATGATGCTAGAGGAACTTTAAAAAATTATATTCTTTGGCTAACCAATTCATAAAGGTGGGCAAGAATTTCTTCAAAACCTCATTTATTTTCAAACATATTCCTCATTTGCAAGAATCCTCCACATTTAACTTTCTATTTATTTGCATCAAATTATATTTCATATCATTAACAATTTTAAATACTTAAATGTAATTAAATAGCTATGTAAACAAGAACATCACTTTAAAATTGAGTTAACAAATAAGGCTAGAATAATATATTCTTTGAATCTATCTCATAAGTGGGAAAAATTTTGTAATGTATTGTAATATTTGTTATTAAAGTCTTGATTTACATGCAATGTTTCAAGATATTTTTGTTGAAAATATCTTGTGTATTTTGCATATAATGGCCTTTTATTATCTATTTTAGATTTTTATCCATCCAAAATATCAATTTTATCCACTTTTGCTCTTATGGAGAGTATTTCTGAATATTAATTCATCAAATGATCAATACCATCCCTTCAAATTTCACTAAACTCTAAATGATGTTCATTTTTAAGATGTGGTTGAATTGCAAAATATCACTCAGATATACAGTAATTTATATGCAACATAATCAATTTTTCTTCAGTTTGCATTTCCATATTAGTGTTATGATTTCCCTTGTTTCTCTCCCTTTGCCACAAGTACACTTTCTTAAATTCTTGTTCATTCTTTGCTTCAGTCTGGTCAACACTGTTCTTCCTGGGAGATTCTGGTGAAGATTCTTTGCCTCAAACTGAGAAATGGTAATCATATCTGAGGGGCCAAGAATCAAATACCAGATCTTACATGCACAAACTCTGTCCCGGTAAACAAATTTTTCAAATTCTCTGTGTAGCAACTTTCTCTTCTGTAAACGTTGCATAATAATGGTGCCTCCATCACACTATGGTGATGAAAAGTAAATGCGTTTGTATAAAATGTTTAGAATAGTTCCAGATCTGAATAAGAAGAATCTAAATGTGGGCTATCCCTATCTTCAGGTAGAATTAACCACTGTAATCAATTAATAAAAACATTAACATGTAAGTGATTTCTGAGAACAAAATGTAAGATCATTACTGAATCTAACATACAAAGCTAACAGTAACGTGTTGGTACTTCAGTATCTATCTTGGGTTTAGCTTTATTTTCCTATTAGACATTTAATGTATTAGTATTCTAAGGTTGCCATAATAAATCATAAATTGAGAGGCTTCAAAAAACCAGAAACTTATTGTCTCACAGTTCTGGAGCCTAGAAGCCTAAAATCAAAGTGGCAGTAGGGCTATGCTCCTTTTAAAACTCAAGGGGTGGCCCCAGCTGAGGTGGCTCCATGGACTGAGCACCAGCCTGTGAACCAAAGGGTCACTGGTTCTATTCCTAGTAAGGGCACATTCCTGAGTTGCAGACCTGGTCTTGCAAAAGGCAACAAATATGTCTCACACATTAATGTTTCTCTCCCTCTCTTTCTCCTTCCCTTCCCTTCTCTCTAAGAATAAAATAAATAAATAAATAAAATCTTAAAAAAATAAAAATTTAAGGGGTCTTTCCTTTCCTTTTCCTGGCTTCAGGTGGTTGCCTGCAATCTGGTGTTTCTCAGTTTGTGGGTACATCATTTCAATATCCCATATTCACATGGCACTCTTCTTGTTTCTCTTCACATTATCTGTGTGTCTATGTCTAAATTTTCCCCTTTCCCAGTTATATTGAATTAGAACCCACTGTAATAACCTCATCTTATTTTTGTCAAGTCTGCAAAAACTTTATTTCATAATAAGGTTATATTCTGAGGGATTGGGGGTTAGGACAACATATCTTCTTTGGGGGGACAAAATTCACCCCATAACAACCAATATTATTTGTTTCGGGATTCTGAAAAAATGACTGCTATATATATCAAACATAAACACACACACACACACACAACCTTTGTTTATTAGTTGGATAAGTCAATGAATGACTATAAATACAAAATAAGGTTCTGAAAATAAAGGTTTTAAATTATAATAAATTATAAGTACAATAATTAAAGCTAAAAATTCACATAAATATAAAAAATAAACTAATTCCTCTTTCCACACTTTTAAACCCATATCTGTCCAAAGAATATTCTTTCAGATTTCTATTGAAATGTATAAATAAATTCATATATATATATAGATCTAAATGTAACATATAAATATTATTTTCCCTTCTCAGATATTTTTCTTTTTATCATTCTTTTTATATTTCTACATCTTTCTATAGGTTAGAGAGAGATTATATATTTTCATTGAACATTATAATACTGATAAGGTTTACATCATATCGAGATTTTTGTTCTGTAAGTAGTTTACAATATATGTGTTAATTTTTTCCATAACAACATACAATATTTAATTGCACTTTTTTCCAGTAAGAAAAAAGCAATGCAAATTTCTGTAGAACAAATATTTGACTAAAAACTACTCCCTTTAAAGTACTTTATATGCATTCACATATACTAAAAGCATGGCTTCATATGGAAAGTATTTTGTGTCAATATCATTTTTCAACATTATATTTTTATTTGAGGGTCCCACAGACTTATCATCCAACAATCAGATAATTCTTTACTTTGTATCTTTCACACTTTTCTTTGAGAAATTTAGTTAATTTGAAAATGTAGGTATTACTAACCCATTTTACAATAATCAGTAATTCTGTAACTATGTAGTACAGTGTACAGTAGGGTTTATGCTCTCTTGGAACATAGACTATTTATATCTGGCTTATGCTGTAAAATAGCAGAAGTTGGAAAATAACAGGTGCCCTGAAACTACTAATACACTTCATTTATATTTGTTTCATGTGGTAATGGTAGTGTAAATTTGTATCTCCCATGTGAAATATCACCAAATGTAAAATGTAGCCCTTTCATCTATATTTATACACTCACACATGCAGGCACAAAATATAACTACAAAATTGTTGAAGGTTTTAAAAGTTTTTTCATTCATTTAAATGTTTATGTAAGAGTTACAATAAATAGCACGACTATTCAATACTCTTGCTTGTCTCTTCTTTTTAAGGACCACTCCCAGCAATAGTGGTGAATGACTATTCCCAGACATTACTGTAGAATGTATACATCAGCCCCCTTAAGTAAGAGGAATTTTATCCTTCCTTGGAAATCTTGGTAACAGTTATCTCAGGTCTCGGAGGGCTCAACCTCTACACCTAAACATTTATCAACAAATTTTGCAACAAAAACCACCCTTTTTCTCTGTTACAACAGTTGAAATAATATTTTTCCATGTTGGTATATTAAATTAATAATATCACACCTATAAATTGAGGTGTTTTATGGAAATTCTATATATACTCCATAAGATAGAGTAGTTTATTTTAGAGTTTAATTTTTAAAAATACTTTTTACCTATCACTGAGCAAGAAATCATAAGAAACTTGTGAAGAATATAAGTTTTAAGATGTTTAATGTCCACTTTCTATGGGCTTTTGGTAATCAATCTGACCATTTTTTTAAATTATTAAACTTAAGAATTTGAAATTTAAACTAGTTTTATATAAACTTGTTATTATGCTCTTTCATAAATGCCATAGCCTATAGAAAGGAATTATACATTCCTTTATGTAAAAAGAATATCAATATAAAAACTTAGAAATAGGATTGACCTAATTCACATTAATGCTTTTATTTGCTACATTTAAGATGCCATTGTTTCATTGTAAATGAAAAAGTGAATACTACCTAGTCATAGAAGTGCTTTATAACTAAAAATGTTATAGTAAAAAGTGCCAAGCCAGTACTATACACTTACTAAAACATCTCACTGTAGTTTGACACAGTTTATCTAAGCTCTGACTTGTAGTTTTGCACAATAGAAAGTAGCTGAATAAAAATATAGGCTTATATAAACTCATCAAAAATTTTGAATAAAGTGATTTGTTAACTTAATAACCAACTAATTCAATCAAATATGCTTTAATCAATAGATATAAACTTGATTACACTGTCAGGATAGTTGGTTATTTAGTGTTGGATGATGTAAGCAAAGTTTCCTATTATAATGAATCTTATGTAACGACAAAAATTTTTCTCAATACTCTAATTAAAAATTATATAATAATATTAATTGAAATCTTACATATAACAATATAGATAAAATTAAATTCTGTTATTAAATATAGATGTTGACATAATAATTATTACTAACATTTCAGAGTAAGAGAACACAGGCACACAGCAACATTAAAACTGTTCTAATCCTTTTACAAGGTGTGTTAATAGTGTTATATCTTATTTTAAATTAAATATTTTGTATTAAAATTGTGCATTCAGATGAATTTCCATGTACCTTCTTAATTTATTTATACAAAATTATTTTGAAATATTAAAATTGTTCTTCTTGACCTTATATTTTTATTGAAAATAGAGTTTATTGGCTTCACATACACAATAACTCGTTTTCAACTTCCTTTTACAACTCAAAGTTTTGACATTTTATGTAAACTGAGAGTCATAAGAAAATTCCACTACATTCATGAGTAACATGGCAAAAACTGGTTTTAGGCTATCTCACTAACTTCAAAAAAAGAATAATCAAAAAGGAAGCAGCTTGCAAAAAACCCAGAATAGCTAACATGATATTGAAGGAAAAGAACAAAGTCAAAGAATTGATTCTTTATAAAAGTTAACTCAAAATAGATCAAAGACTTAAAGATAAAACACAAAACTATAACATTTTAAGAAAATTACATAGCAGAAAACATAAAATACTTTGGGTACGGTGATGATTTTAGATATAAAATTAAAGGCACAATTCATAAAAGAAATAATTGCTAAGCTGTATCACTAAAACAAAACAAAACAAAAACATCATTTTCTTTGTGAAAGACAATGTCAAGAGAATGAGAGGGCAAGTTCCAGACTGGGAAAAATATTCACAAAAATTATTTAATAAAACAAAAAACCTGTTATCTAAAATATGCAAAGAACTCCTAAACACAGCCATAAAAAAATAAAAATTCTTATTAAAAATGAGCTAATGACCTTAACAGACACCTTGCAAAAATGATATACAGATAATAAATAAACATGTGAAAAAATGTTAGACATCACATGTCATTAGGGCAATGCAAAAATGTGATACCATTCTAACTTATTAAAATGGCCCAAATCTGGAACACTGACACCAATTGCTGGCAAGATATTGGGGCAGCAGAAACTCTCACTACTTGCTGGTAGGAATGCAGAATTTGGCAGACAACTCAGAAGTTTCTTACAAAGCTAAACATACTCATAAGATCCAGCAGTTG
This sequence comes from Furipterus horrens, assembly GCF_987537825.1. Lineage (NCBI taxonomy): Eukaryota > Metazoa > Chordata > Mammalia > Chiroptera > Furipteridae > Furipterus > Furipterus horrens. The sequence continues at coordinate 30,286,958 of NW_028327182.1, read as the reverse complement.
TGCTTCATGGTATTTACCTGAAGGATTTGAAAACTTACATTCAAACAAAAACTTTCACATGAATGTTTATAGCAGTTCTATTCATAACTGCCAAAACATGGAAGCAAGCAATATGTCCTTCAGTGTGTGAATGAATACATAAACTATGGGACACCCAGAAAATGAGATATTATTCAGCACAAAAAAAGAATTGATATACTTCCAGTCAAGATGGAGGAGTAGGTAAACATGACTAACCTCCCACAACTACAGCAAAAATTACAACTAGACTACAAAACAATACCACCCAGAATCATCAGAAAATTAAGCTTTATGGAAGTTCAAAAAACAAGGAATTAAAATGTCACATTCATCCAGCAGGGAAGGAGGGGCAGAGATGTGGAGACAAAAAACGGGTGGTCCCACCCCAATGTGTGGTGGTTAAAAATCCGGAAGGATACCTAAGAAGCAAGGAATCGCTGCCCCAAACTAGACCACCCAGCCCAGGATTCCAGTGCCAGGAAGCTAAGTCCTATAACTACTGGCTATAAAAACAAGTGGAGGTTGGGGCAGTGGAAGAAACTTCAAGATTCTCAGGATTCTCAGGAGTCTCTTCTTAAAGGGCCTACAACAGATTTAGGACTTACATAGACTCACTCCTTCTGGGATTTGACACCAGGGCAGCAGCTGAAAGGGCACCCTGGCACATGGGGAGAAACTGAAGTGTTTGGCATCAGTGTGAGTGCTAGAGGACAGCTAACTCCTGGAAAAAACTACAAAGGCCAGGCAGCAGCATTGTCCCTTTCTGAGCCCTCCATATAGAGCCACAGAGGGGTGACACCATATTAGAGACCCTATCAACCTGTTTCACGTGGGTTGCCATGCCCTGGTTATTTATCTAAGGCTCTACTCCTTCCAATTTACCACTGCACTTTTCTACAATAGGCACATTACTAAAACTGGGAGTCAAAGCAGCTTAACCTAATACACAGAAACAAACACAGGGAGGCTGCCAAATTGAGGAGACAAAAAATATGGCCCAAATGAAAGAACAAAATAAAACCCCAAAAAAGAGCTAAACAAAATGGGGATAAGCAATCTATCATATGCACAGTTCAAAACACTGGTTATTAGGATGCTCAGGGAACTCATTGGGTACTTCAACAACATTAAAAAGGAGTCAGGCAGAAATGAAGGTTCCACTAAGTGAAAAAAATAAAAATTTACAGGAAATCAACAATGGAGTGGATGAAGCTGAGAAATAAATCAATGCTTTGGAATATAAGAAAGAAAAAAATAAACACTCAAAGAAGACAGCAAGAAGAAAAAAGAATCCAAAAATTGAGGATAGGCTAAGGAACCTCTAGGACAACTTCAAACATAACAACATTCAAATCATAGAGGTTTTAGGAGAAGAGAAAGAGCAAGAAAATTGAAAACTTATTTGAAAAAATAATGAAATAAAATTCATTAATTTGGTGAATGAAATTGACATATGAGTCCAGGAATTACAGAAAGTCCCAAACAAGATGGACTAAAAGTACCACACCAAAAGTCACCATAATTAAAACGTCAGAAGTTAAATATAAAGAAAAAATATTAAAATCAGCAAAAGAAAAGCAGACAGTTACATACCAAGGAGTTCTCATAAGAATGTCAGCTGATATCTCAAAAGAAACTTTGGAGGCAAGAAGGGACTGGCAAGAAGTACTCAAAGTGATGGAAAGCAAGGGTCTACAACGTAGATTTCTATATCCTGCAAAGCTATCATTTGGAACGGAAGGGCAGATAAAGTGCTTCCCAAACAAGGTAAAGCTAAAGGAGTTCATCATCACCAAGCCATTATTATATGAAATGTTAAAGGGATTCATTTAAGGAAAAGAAGATCAAAACTATGAACAGTAAAATGGCAATAAATTCACAACTATCAATGATTGAATTTAAAAAACAAACTAAGCAAACAAGCAAAACAGACACAGAATCATACATATGACAATCATTAGGGGGGTTATCAGTTGGGAAGGAGAATGGAGAAAATGGGAGAAAAGGTTCAGGGATTAAGAAGTACATATGGTAGGTACAGAATAGACAGGGTATGTTAAAAGTAGTATAGAAAATGGAATAGCCAAATAATATATATGCACGACTCACAGACATAAAGTAAAAGGAGAGGGGATTGCTGGAGGGAATGTGGGATACTGGGTGGAAGGAGGCAAAGGGGGAAAAACTGGGACAATTGTAATAGCATAATCAATAAAATATATTTAAAAATAAAACCAGAGAATGAGTAAAAATAAAAAAGAATTGATCTATCAAGCTATGAAAGTACATGAGGAAAACTTGTGCATATTACTGAGGGAAAGAAGCCAACCTGAAAAGGCTACATGCTGTATGATTTCAACTATATGATATTCTAGAAAGCAAAACTACGGAGACTAAAAATAATGGTTATCGCCAAGGGTTGAGCAGGACAGGAATGAATAAATGGGGCATGGAAGATACATAGGGCAGTAAAACTTCTCTGTGTGATACTATATATAATAATTGATACATGTCATTCATTTTATATTTTCTCAAATCCATAAAATATCCATCACCAAGAGTGAACCATGGTATAAACTATGGATATTGGGTGATATGTCATTCAAGGTTCATCAATTGTTAAAAATATATCAATGATAGGAGATGTGGATAAGATGGCAGCAGCGATTACAAGGGGCATCTTTCTATTTTGCCATCATTTTTTTCTGAGAACCTTAAACTACCCTGAAAATAGTCTTAAATTAAAAATGTGTCTAAGTACACAGAATAAAGTAAGCATTAAAATGCATTATATTTGATCCCCTGGCCAGGTAGCTCAGTTGGTTATGGAGTCATCCCAGTATGCCAAGATTGGGGGTTCAACTCCAGTCAGGGCACATACAAGAAACAACCAATGAATGCGTATATAAGTGGAACAACAAATTTATTCTCTCTCTCTCCCTCTCTCGCTCTCCCCCTTCTCTGAAATCAATAAATTTTAAAACAAGCATAGTCGTCGGCAGCCGTCCGTCTTGAGAGACGATGGCGTAGCTTCTTGAGAGTCTATCTGCACCGCCGAGAATGGCTGTGCAGTCCGATTCGGGAGTGACAATCCCTGCCGCACTTGGTACAGGTGAAGGCAGATGGCTGTTGTTGCTGCTGCTGACGCTGCTTCCGCCTCGATCTTTTCTGGACCGCCTCCTCGTTGCGCGCAGCCTCCGCGCGTGACGTACCTTGCCTGACCGCGAGCCTCCAGGCTAGGCGGTCGTCTGCTTGAACTTCCCATGTGTTGAGATTGATGGAGCATTGTGTCATGTCCTTTTTGCAGATGTCTTTGAACCGCAGTTTTGGGCGCCCTGTCATCCTCTTGCCTTCTGCTAGCTCGCCGTAGAGGAGGTCTTTGGGGATACGGCCTGCATCCATTCTTTTGACATGGCCGAGCCACCTGAGGCGTCTCTCGCTAAGAACTGCATGCAAACTGCTCATATTGGCTCGCTTCAGCACCTCGGTGTTGGGGACCTTATCCTGCCAGGCGACATGCAGGACGCGTCGCAGGCACCTCATGTGGAAGCTGTTGAGTTTCCTTTCGTGCCTTGAGTAGGTGGTCAACGTCTCGCTGCCATAGAGGAGAGTGCTGAGTACGCAGGCTTGGTAGATGCGCAGTCTGGTTTTCTCAGTGAGGCTGGAATTGTTCCACGCTCGCCGGTTCAGTCTGGCCATAACTGTGGCTGCCCTGGCGATTCTCCGGTTGACCTCCAAGTCGACTGACAGAGAGCTTGAGATGGTGGACCCGAGGTAAGTGAAGTCGTTGACAACCTCCAGGGTGTATCCGTCGATGGTGATGCATGGGGGAGTCCCCGTGCCTTGAGCCATAACATTCGTCTTCGTCAGGCTGATGGCTAGTCCGAACTCCTTGCATGCGTGGGAAAGGCAAGTGACTAGCTGCTGGAGTCCCTCTTCGGAGTGTGATGTCAAAGCTGCGTCGTCGGCGAAGAGCATCTCACGGATGAGCACCTCTTTGACTTTGGTCTTGGCTCGTAGACGGGCCAGGTTGTAGAGCTTGCCATCGGATCTGGTGTGAATGAAGACACCCTCGCTGCAGTCCTTAAAGGCGTATTGGAGGAGCATGGAGAAGAAGATTCCGAACAGCGTAGGCGCGAGGACGCAGCCCTGCTTTACTCCGCTGCTGACTGGGAAGGCCTCAGAGGTTGCGCCGTTGTAGGACACCGTGCTGTGCATGTTGTCGTGAAAGGACATGACCACAGCAAGCAGATGTGGTGGACAGCCAATCTTCCGTAGCAAGCTGAAGAGTCCGCTTCGACTGACCAGATCAAACGCCTTCGTGAGGTCAATAAAGGCGAGGTAGAGTGGTTTATGCTGCTCGTGACACTTCTCCTGCAGCTGGCGTAGGGAGAAGATCATGTCCACTGTTGATCGGCCAGCTCTGAAGCCACACTGGGACTCTGGGTAGACGCGGGAAGCAAGGGTCTGCAGGCGGGCAAGAGCGACCCGGGCGAATACTTTGCCGACGACGCTGAGGAGAGAGATGCCCCGGTAGTTGTTGCAGTCGCTGCAGTCTCCTTTGTTCTTGTACATGGTGATAATGTTGGCATCTCTCATATCCTGGGGGATGTAACCCTCCTTCCAGCAGAGACAGAGTAGATGGTGGAGCGGCTGTAGCAGGACTGGTTTCCCGCTCTTTAGGATTTCTGGAGGGATTCCGTCGCTTCCTGGTGCTTTCCCGCAAGCGAGGCGGTCGATGGCTTTGCCGAGCTCTGCCACAGTAGGTGGGGTGTCTAGCTCCTCCATGACTGGTAGGTCTGGGATGGCGTTAAGAGCAGTGTCTGTTACGGTGTTCTTCGTTGCGTACAGCTCAAGGTAGTGCTCGGTCCACCGCCGCATTTGCTGTTCCTGGTCAGTGAGGACCTCACCTGTCTTGGACTTAAGGGGGGCGATCCTGGAGGGGATTGGGCCTGTTGCCTTCTTGATACCCTCATACATTCCTCGTGCGTTGCCTATATCGGCGGCTTCCTGAATGCTTCTGCACAGGTTTAGCCAATAGGTGTTGGCACAGTGGTGGGCGGTCTTCTGGACTTTGTTCCTGGCAGCCCGTAGAGCTTGAAGTGTACTGGGAGTGGGCGTGACCTTGTAAGCCAGTAGGGCCTTCCTCTTAGCCTCGATCACGGGTTCCATTTCTTCCCAGTGAGCCTCGTACCAGTCAGCGTTCTTCCGCTCTTTCTTCCCGTAAGCAATAATGGCGGAGTTGTATATGGCGTCGCGGAGACGTGGCCAATTGGATTCGATAATGTCATCTGCCGCCACTCCCTCGCCGAGTGCATCTTCCATCTTGTTGATGAATTGCTGGGTCTTAACTGGGTTGCTGGCACAACTGGTGTTGATGCGTGGGCGACCCTTCATCTTGGAGTGGTGCAACCTCTTCGGCATTATGCGCACCTTGCTTACCACGAGGGCATGGTCCGTGTCGCAGTCTGCACTGTGGTAGCTGCGGGTGAGGAGGGTGCTGCCAATATCCGTTCTTCTGGTGATGACGAGGTCAAGCTGGTGCCAATGACAGGAGCGGGGGTGCCTCCATGACACCTGGTGGATCTCTTTGCACTTGAAGAATGTGTTTGTCACGCACAGGCCGTGGTGACACAAAAGCTCAAGCAGTCGCTGACCATTCTCATTGATCTTTCCTCTCCCAAAGTTTCCAAGGCAGGTGGGCCAGGCCATGTGGTCGGCCCCTACTCTTGCATTGAAGTCTCCAAGGAGATAGAGAGCATTACTTCTGGGGATCTTGGATAACGCTTCGTCCAGTGCATGGTAGAACTGTTCTTTCTCTTCGATGGTGGCGCAGAGGGTTGGGGCGTACGCGCTAAGAATGCTGACTGGGCCGAAAGTTGTTGACAATCGGAGGGTAAGTAATCTCTCTGTGCCTCCTGTGGGTGGCTCTATGGAGTTAACAAGCGTGTTCTTCACAGCGAACCCAACACCGTGCTGTCTTGGTTGGTCCGGAGACTTCCCTTGCCAGTAGAAGGTGTAGTTGGTTTCTCTGATAGTTCCGTTGTCGGCCAACCGGGTCTCCTGTAGAGCCGCAATGTTGATGTTTAGTCGTGCCAGTTCCCTATCGATGACAGCGGTTTTCCTGGCACCCTTGATCCATGGAAGGTCTGCAGTAAGTCCGGGGCACATGGTCCTGATGTTCCAGCTAGCGAGGCGAAGAGCCGGAGGCTTCTTTCTTGTTGTTTGCTTGGAATTAACTGGTGCGGGTGTTTTGTGGCCCACTTTTCGAGAGGCGCCTCTCTGATCCCCACGCACCCAGTGGGGCAGGCGAGCCATGGCGAGACGGTAGCTGTCCAGTGAGGTGCGATGACCTCTCCCACCGTCAGAGGAGACCCCTGGCGCTCGTTTCCTTCGCCAATAGGATGAGCTTATAACCGGTATCTGTCTCCTCCCGTGTTGAGTCGACATCTTGCGATGACGCTGGAGTGTCCTCTCAAGTGAAACTGAAGCTACAGAGCCTGGGCAGGGTGATATGGAGGGTCTGCTGTTGCCCATGCAGCAGACCCCCCCTCTCTTCGCAGCTGAAGGGTCCAAGGGAAAGACAAAGTCAATACAGCTTGGCTTCAGGTGCGCCGCAGGAGTTGCCGGTGTTGACTACAATGTCAAACCGCCTTAGGGACTCCGGCTCCGGATTTTCTGTCGGGGTTTACTCCCTTAGCCTTTCCCCTGAAGAGGTATGCCGCAAGGCAGCGGAGGTTTTTTGGAGTCAGAGTTTTCCTTCTCTGATTTTAGAGATGTCCTTCCTCTTTCCTCCTTAAGCATAGTAATTGTTGCTAAAATAATATGATAATACATTTTATATCAAATGCAATAAGTTTTATTTATATTTTTATCAAAAGGAAGAGGCTAATCTAGTTTTCCAGACTCAAAAATATAGGATGTAGCATTGATTGTTCAGAAGGATGGACATAAACCATGAGTTAAGTTAGGAAATAAAATCCTATTACAATAGTTTCAATGATGGAAATTTGAAAATGGTTGATTAACCCTTCACTCACAGAAAGAACAGAACTAAAAAAGTTAGCCATGTATATATATTTAAAATTTTCAATGTGCTAATGCATGGATGGAAGAAAAATAAATATTGGTTGGTATTACATTATTACAAAATTCAGCTATCAAGCAAGTAGTAATTTTTATTTTCATGTTCTCACAATGTTACAAGTTAATTTTTATCCTTAATTTCTAAGTTTTTCAGCCATTACACATCTTGAAAAATATTACCAAAACCAGGAGCCGTTAGAGGCTGCTATGCAATTAAAAGTGGTGTTTTTTTCTCAATATATGGTTATAGTGTGAAATATAACTATGAAAATGACATTATGGGCTGCTATATTTATCCTCTCAGTAACTTGAGCAGCACATCAAGTTTACTTAATTTATAATTATTTTTATCACTTGATGTTGCAGGCAAAACCTGAGAGAAAAAAAAAATAGCTGTTGCTTTAAGTTTTACAGCATTGCTCATAATAAAAATGCAGCACTTGAATTTGTCGTACTGATACTGTAACTGAGTACACTAGCAAAACCTCCTTGACATCCTTGTCACTAGGAAAATTTTCCTTTTATTAGCATTTTAGATAGTATTAAACATAACAATATTATAGGTAGAATGAGACATGAAAAAATGCACTTATACTAGGAAAATTAAAATGTTACTAATAATTAAAGGACATTCATTTTATATAACATTTTAAAAGAAACATAAGAAAATCATAGCTGTTTTAAAAGCCATCTACAAGGTTTTTGGTGTTGTGATAACTAGGAATTTGGCGTGGGGAGCATAATGCTTTAAAACAAAAGAGATAGGATGTGGGTACAAAAGATTGGTTTCCTATCGGTAGCTGCATACTGAACCGTTAATTTGAAACAATGACTTTCCTTCATTATGCCTCAATATTCATACATGTAAAATTAGAATAACATATTATTTACTGCATTATTATTAGCGGGCATTAATATAAATATATCAAAGTTCTTTGTAAACCATATATTGGGAACATTTTGATTAACATCCTTGTATTCTTAAATAAAGAAAGTCAAAAAAGACTGGATTTTCTTATGGTAACAAACAGCTGCAAAATCTCATTGACTTAAAACAACAAACACTTGTTTATCAATCATATCCTTTGCAATAGAGGTCTACTGATCATAGTCATAGGGTGTCCTCAGCTGATGGAGCAATAACTATATCAAACATTTCTATTTACTGTACAGAGAGAAATGGAGCCTCTTGTATCCTCAAATAAATGATCTAGACCAGAACTGACATATGTTCATATTTGTGTAACTGTTTATTTACCAGTACTAGAAACCAAGTAACCACAAATGCTCCAGGAAAATCAGTTTACCATGTGTCTGGAAGGAAAAAAAATAGAAAACAATTGTCAAAACAACAATGGTTCTTATAAAATATACATCTTGGAAGTTGGAATAAAATCAACAGTAAGAACCCATTTTACATATACGAGATTAAAAAAATTTAAGTCTGATGATTCTGAACATTAACAAGGATGTGAAGCAAAAGGCATTGTTATACACTGGAGGTAGAGTTTAAATTCATGCACGCCATTTGGAGAAAAATGTGGAAAACCCCAAGAAAGTAAAAGATGTGAAAGTCCTATATCCTAATTATTCCACTGATTCAATGTCAGTGCCTCAGTGTCTAGGTGCAGAGGTAGTTATAGATACTTGGTCATGAGAACAAAATATTGGAAGCAACCATATGTCTATATGTTCATTAAATAAAGAACAGAATATTAAAATAATTTTTTATAAACACATACATACACACAAATATATATGCTAAGAGTAAACTAGAATTATATGTAGCTACTTAAATAAATCTCCCTCAAAATGCTGTATTTTAAAAGGGAAATATCAGAATAATATACGTAGTAAGGTATAACATATAAAACTTAAAAAGAGAAATCGATATTGACCATTTATTATAGATAATATCTCATGCATAATTATATACTTATCATATATTTAGTTTGAGTATACATTTAAATAATAAGTCGTCGTCGGCAGCCGTCCGTCTCGAGAGACGATGGTGTAGCTTCTTAAGAGTCTATCTGCACCGTTGAGAATGGTTGTGCAGTCCGACTCCGGAGTGACACAGTATCTGTCTCCTCCCGTGTTGAATCGACATCTTGCGATGACGCTGGAGTGTCCTCTCCAGTGGAGCTGAAGCTACAGAGCCTGGGCAGGGTGATATGGAGGGTCTGCTGTTGCCCATGCAGCAGACCCCCCCTCTCTTCGCAGCTGAAGGATCCAAGGGAAAGACGGAGTCAATACAACTTGGCTTCAGGTGCACCGCAGGAGTTGCCGGTGTTGACTACAACGTCAAACCGCCTTAGGGACTCCGGCTCCGGATTTTCTGTCGGGGTTTACTCCCTTAGCCTTTCCCCTGAAGAGGTATGCCGCAAGGCAGCGGAGGTTTTTTGGAATCAGAGTTTTCCTTCTCTGATGTGCCCTGACTGGAAGATCGAACCAGCGACACTTAGTTCGCAGGCCGACGCTCAATCCACTGAGCCAAACCAGCCAGGGTTTAAATAATAAGTATTGGAATATATATTCCTTATTACTTTATATATATCCTAATATATATATAGTATTTAATTTATATATATATATATATATATATACTTATTATATTTAGTTTTCATTGTTCAGATGTGTTTTTATAAAAATAAGTAAAAAATAAGAAATAATTCTAAAAACTGCAAAAATACAATTGAGACAAAGTTAGTTATAATTACATCCATAGAAAGTGGACAAAAGTTAGCCTTAATTACACATTCATCTGATTGAAACTAGTTGACACTGTGCTCACATATAAAAATTAAAAATAAGACTTTTAAAACTTTAAAACTGTCAGTTATTTTTTCAAGAGTTTAATTGATTTTTTTAAGAAATGGAGAACAATTTTATGTAATGAGAAATACTAATCACACCTCCTCAGCTTACCTCTTCCAAAACACAATACTGTAAATTAGAGGCAAATGCGTAGGTCGTTATACATTTCTAGGGGAAAAAAAAAACAATATGCCATGTCTTTAAGACCCCATCAAAGCTTATCGTAAAATCCCTGTTCAACCTTGAGTCAGTAGTATATTGACTCTATTGGTTCCTAAAAGTGGATTATTAAATATTCAGACATTTGTAATGCATTTTTTAAAAATGTAGCTTTATTCAGTTATGGTGGGGTATGTACATCATGGAAACACTAGAAATCTGGATTTTTAATTTTTTTCAACTTAGATGTAATTTTAATTTCTGAGAGTCAGTTTAGTTTATTTGTGCAGACATTAGTTATAACATCTGTAAAATTATTTATATACTCTTTTAATTCCAAAGAAGCTAATGGATTTTCTTTGTCCATTGGAAGTAACTTCAAATAATTTTAATGAATAAAATTAAAGTTAAGAACTTGCAGTAGAATACTAACATTCTTATCTAAATTTATTATATAATAAAAATTTAGTAATTACCTCTACATTGTATAATACACAGAGAATTAAATACTAAATATAATATATGTCAATTAAGATTTTTATTATGTGTCTGAGCTCTTTGGGAACTAAATTCTATTTTTCACACTTTAATGCTTTATATTTGTACATATTTTAGAAATTTATCATGTTCAGAAGATAAGATTCCTGTGAGTCGTAAATCAGTTAAGGTCATATATATTTTGAAACAACATAGCAATCAATTGATGTATTCATAAAGAAAAAGTAAAATAATCTGATACAAGTTGAATGTATGATAAATGTTTTCAATAATAGTTTAGACAAATGAACTCTTCTTGTATCTTTTGGAATAGTCTGAGGAGGATAGGAGTTAGTTCTTTCCTAAATGTTTTGTAGAATTCACTTGTGAAGCCATCCGGCCCAGGGCTTTTGTGTGCTGGGAGTTTTTTGATTACTGCTTCAATTTCACTAGCTGTTATTGGTCTACTCAGACTTTCTGCTTCTTCTTGATTCAGTTTGGGAAGACTATAGGTTTCCAGGAATTTGTCCATTTCCTCTAGGTTGTCAAATTTCTTGTCATACAGTTGTTCGTAATAATTTCTTATAATCCTTTGTATTTCTGTTGTATCAGTTGTGATTTCTCCTCTTACATTTCTGATTTTATTTATTTGGGTCCTCTCTCTTTTTTTCTTGATGAGCCTGGTTAAAGGCTTGTCAATTTTGTTTATCTTTTCAAAGAACCAACTCCTACTTTTGTTGATCTTTTGAATTGTTAGTTTAGACTCTATGTCATTTAATTCTGCCCTGATCTCGATGATTTCCTTTCTTCTACTTGATCTGGGCTTTGTTTGTTGTTCTTCCTCTAGTTCTTGTAGCTGTAGGGTTAAAATTTTTATTAGATATTCTTCTAGCTTTTTTAGGTAGACCTGTATTGCTATGAACTTTCCTCTTAGGACTGCTTTCACTGTATCCCATAGGTTTTGGGTTGTTGTGTGTTCATTATCATTAGTTTCCAGAAACTTTTTGATTTCTTCCTTGATGTCATTGTCAACCCATTCATTATTTAATAGCATGTTATTCATTCTCCATGAGTTTGAATGTTTTTTAGTTTTTTCCTTAGGTTGATTTCCAATTTTAAGCCATTGTGATCTGAGAAGATACTTGATATAATTTCAATTTTCTTGAATTTATTGAGGCTTGTTTTGTGTCCTACCATGTGGTATATCTTTGAAAATGTTCCATGTGCACTTGAGAAGTATGTATATTTTGCTTCTTTGGGATGAAAACTTCTATATATATCGACTAAGTCCATTTGATCTAGAGTGTTGTTCAGTGCCTCGATATCTTTGGGGTTTCTTTGCTTCGAAGATCTGTCCATTTTGACAATGGGGTGTTAAAGTCCCCTACTATGAGTGTGTTGCTGTCTATATCTTTCTTGGAGTCTTTCAAAATTTTACTTATATATTTGGGTGCTCCTAAGTTGGGTGCATATATATTTATAAGGGTTATATCTTCTTGATGGATTTTTCCCTTAAGTATTATGAAATGCCCTTCTTTGTCTCTTTTTATGGACTTTGCTGTGAAATCTGTTTTGTCTGATATAAATAAGTATTGCTACCCCGGCTTTTTTTTCATGTCCATTTGCTTGAAATACTTTTTTCCATCCCTTTACTTTCAGTCTGTGTAGATCTTTTGTTCTAAGGTGGGTCTCTTGTAGACAGCATATATGTGGGTCATTCTTTCTAATCCATTCAGCTACCCTATGTCTTTTAATTGGAGCATTTAATCCATTTACATTTAAGGTTATTACCGATAAGTACTTATTCATTGTCATTTTCCCCCTTTGTACTCGTGTTCTTCTCTCTCTCTGTTTCTTTATCTTCTTAGAGCAGACCCTTTAGCATCCTTGCATTGCTGGTTTGGTGGAGATGTATTCTTTTAGCCTTCTTTTGTCTTTGAAGCTCCTTATTTCACCCTCCATTTTGAATGAGAGCTTTGCTGGGTATAGTATTCTAGGTTGTAGGCCTTTGTTTTTCATTGCTTGGAATATTTTTTGCCATTCCCTTCTGGCTTGTAGTGTTTCTGCTGAGAAATATGATGATAGTCTTATTGGAGCTCCCTTGTATGTTATTAGTTGTTTCTCTCTTGCTGCTTTTAGGATCCTCTCTTTGTCTTTGAATGTTGGCATTTTAATTATGATGTGTCTTGAGGTGGGCCTGTTGGGGTTCATCTTCCTTGGGACCCTCTGTGCTTCCTGGACTTGCATGACTCTTTCTCTCCTCATGTGAGGAAAGTTTTCTGTCATTAGTTTTTCAAAGAGGTTTTCTATCCCTTGCTCTTCTTCTTCTCCTTCTGGAATTCCTATGATACGGTTATTATTACGTTTCATGTTGTCCTGCAGCTGTCTTAGAGCCTCTTCAGTCTTGTTCAGTGTTTTTTCATTTTGTTGCATTGTCTGGGAGTTTTTGTGTACGTTGTCCTCCAGCTCGCTGATCCGATCTTCTGCTTCCTCTAGCCTGTTTTTAATTCCTTCTACTGTGTTCTTCAATTCAGAGATCGTATTCTTCATTTCCTCCTGGCTCTTATTGATAGCTTCTATGTCCTTTTTCATGCTCGTGTAATTCTCTGTGAGTTCCTTGTGGTTTTTCTGGAGTTCCTTGTAGTTTCCCTGGAGTTCTTTGTAGTTTCCGCTGAGCTCATTCAGCTTCTCCACAATCCATGTTTTGAATTCAATATCTGATAGTTGGCTCCCCTCTATTTCATTTAGCACTCTTTCTGGGGATTCTACCTTTCCTTTTGATGGGAGGTTGTTTCTATGTCTCCCCATTTTTGTGACTCCTATTGTTTGTTGGTGCTTCTTAGAATGATCTGCACTTCCTCAAATATTTTCTTAATGAAAAGAAAATTAAGTTCAAATTCTGGCAGAAGAAGAAGCATTCAAATAAATCAAATAGATAAACTCAGAGAAGTAGTAAACTAGATGATAATATGAAGAGATTTCTTAATGTAATAAAAGAGGCAAATGTTTAAAATATATGTGAGAAAGCTTAACAGACATGGAGGGCAGAAAGAGAAGATATAATAGAGAGGGTGGGGCAACAGTAGGTTGACAGCTCTGAGTACACAAAACAGTTGATTTTTATATTCATATTTCTTAAATATTATAGCGTTTTTCATACAAACAACTGTAAAACTACTTTTGCCCCACACTCTATTTAAGGGACTAGAAATCCAAATAGGAGAAGATAGGAAGAAAAGATAAAAGCAATATTTAAAAATATAATGACAATATTAATATTTGTTGTGATTGTTTTCAATGCAAATATTTGGAAACCATAGAGAATGACTAGAAACATATTTTAAAATATATCACCTATGCACATTTTAATAAATCTGAAAAGCATCAAATATACAGAGAATATCTTTAAATGGGAAGAATTTAAAGGTATATCACTTGCATAAGAAAAACTAATCTCAATATAGTCTTTAATTAAAAATGTAAAAGCCAAAGGACAGTGGCTTTTGTATTTTTAGTGTGAGAGAATACAAATACTCTAATAAACATTTTACACTCAGCTAAATTATAATTCAAGAAAATGTTGAGACAAAATTTCACTTTAATCACAACAGATTTTTGGTAAATACATCTAAATAAGGAGAGTACACAAGCTTTTCAAATAAATATGGACCATGAAAAGTGACAGTGGGAAAAAAACAATCTAGAAATATTTCTAAAAGTTAATATTTTCTCATAACATGTACTTAATAAAACTGAGTGCCAATAATATAAATCCAGCACTAAAATTATCCAAACTCTCAGGAAGTTCCAAACATTTTAAAATGAGAACATGTTTATATACATAAGTTTATGTATATAAACATAGATATCATATTTTCTTATTTATGGTTAATTTCTCGTGTTAGACTACAAGTGACATGTGAATAAATATCTTGACCAATGTTTTAATCATTTTATTCTCAGTACCTAAGTTGAAGAAATTGTGTACCATATAGAAAAGTTCCATAAAAGGATGAGTGTTATCCTGTGAATTAGTTTTTCTGTAGGAAAATATACACTTACGTGTGACAGAAAGCTTATCCCAAATGTTCTACTTTTCTTAGCTGTAACTATATTTGCCAACAAGCTCTGTTTGCGCTGACAACAGAACATTGAAGAAAGGAATAGCACTTACAGATCTCAGTAATTCTTTCTAAGCAATTGCTGGTGCCACTCAAAGGGAGCCAGGAGTTCAAGACTTAATGCTCTAATAAAGCCAGGCATCCCAAAGTGAGTCATTTTCAGTGATAACGCATCATCGGTAAAGTGAATCCAGATATCCTATACATTATGGTGAACAGTTTCGAATCGCATCTCCCTACAGCGTTTCCAGTGAAATGAAGCTGAATAAAACAAATCCTGATTTTTCACATTTACTGTTATTAAAGAAAGGAACAAAGCGGTGCCAAGGGGAATAAAAGAATAAAGCTACGGCTGTTCAGTTGTGAAGGAAGTGAATTAATAAAACTAACCTCATTTCTTTTGTACATGATTTCAGCAGATGCCCCAGGAGAACAATTCCCTTTTTTGGAATACAATAAGGATGGGGCATGGACTACGCAGCCTCGTAACTGGGTATTGTTTTCTTCGCAATATTTGCACTTGATGTGTCACAAGAAACTAATGTGTCACCCTGTTTGCCACATGATATCTTCTCCCATGGGCTATTCCTTTTTCTGGTAAACTAATGTTATTAGCAACATTGATAAGTATTATGATCGTATTAAATACACCACATAAAATAGTATTTAGAAAAGAACATAAACAATTTATGAATATGTAATTATTTAAATATTTAAAACATATATGGCATTTTGGGCTTGTGTGAAATCATTCATTTTTTTTGTTCTTGCTTGGAAAAAAACTTTTACAGTATGCAGTAAAAGCCTTTATCCATTATGATAAACTGAACAACCTCCAGACTGTTCATCTGCCATGAGGAGGGTTTTTCATTTCAGTGGCGAGCTGAGTGATGTATGTGCAGGTATTTCCCAACCTGTCGGGCTTACTGTCTCTTTGCTTCAGTGTGTTTCATCTAAGAATTAGTCCAGCATCATTTAATGGCATGCAATATAGAAATACATTTTGAGAGAGAGAGAAATAAATATATACAAACTTATTTTTTTTAAGAAAAGTGAAGTCAAGTACTCCAAAATACAGATTTTTGTCATTATCTAATCTACCAATAATTTTAGAGCAAGTCCCTATTGTTAGTTCTTTCTAGACTTCTGATCCCTATTAAAGCATCTCTCCAAAATTAAAAGAATCAAAAGAATGTGAATAAAATCTATCTGAACTGGTCTTAGTCAACATTTTTTTATGGAAAAAAATTACAAATTTAGTTTACCTGCTCAGTTCCATACTCAGTTGTTTGATAAATAAGTAATGCAAAAAAATTTTCATACATATTAAGTACAGTTAAAGAAGTTTTTATATCCATTTTACTTAAAAGATAAAAACTTTCTCAATGATGTCAGATACAAATATTTCACTTTAAAGTAGATTAGGAAATTCCACAGAATTGTCAATAAAAATAAAAGATGTAGATTCTAGTCCTGGCCTGATGGCTCAGTTGGTTGGAGCATAATCCCATACACCAAAAGATTACAGGTTCAGTTATGGACAGAACACATACCTGGGTGGGGTGTTTGTTCCCCCACTCTGGGTGTGTATATGGGAGGCAACCAATCAATGTTTCTCTCTCACATGGTTGCTTCTCTCTTTCCCTCTCCCTCTCTCCCTCCCCCTCTCCCTCCCCTCCACACTCTGTCTAAAATCAATGAAAGCATATCTTTGTGTGAGGATTAAAAAACAAAGATGAGGATTCTAGATTAGTAAAACAAAAGAATACAATTCTTTAGCTAGCAGACTGGGACATTTCTGAAATTATGAAGAAATATTGTTTTCTATCCTGATCACCATATAATTAAAGACAATTTTCCAATAGTCAAATATTGCATTTTAAAGATATCATTAACAGGCACAAAAAGGTTGCCTCATGGTACTAACCCCACACCTACTGATATTTTGTGAAGTGGAGCTTGTAATTTAAATTTTAAACAAAATTCCAAGTTTATTTTTAAGTAAACAGTTTAGCAAAAATATCAGACCACTGTTGGGGAACTGCTCATTTAAAGTGGAATAAAAGCAGGTAGGGCATTTGGAAAGTTTATGAACAAATTTTATTTACATATTCATTAGAAGGAAATATTTATTATAAAAGCTTAAAAAGTTAAAGCCAAAACTTAAAGATAAAAGAGAATCTTAAAAGCAGCAAGAGAAAAGAAATTAGTTACCTACAGGGGAGTTCCCCTAAGATTGTCAGCTGATTTCTCAAAAGAAATTTTGCAGGCTAGAAGGGTTGGCTGTAGGAACCTACAGCCAAGATTGCTCTACCCAGCAAAGCTATCATGTAGAATCAAAGGGTAGATAAAGAGCTTTTGAGATAAAAAACCACTAAAGGTGTTCATCATCATCAAACCATTACTATATGAAATGTTAAAGAGACTTATTTTTGAAAAAACAATAATATAAAATGGCAATCAATACATACCTGTTCAACAATTGAATCTAAAAAACTAAGCAAACAAGAACAGAGACAGAATCACGAAATTGGAGAGTGTTTTGATGATTGTCAGAAGGGGCTGGTGTAAGGGAATGGGTGAAGTGGTGAGGAGATTAACAAGTACAATAGGTAATTACAGACTAGCCATGGGGATGTGAATTATGGTATAAGAACTGGAGTAGCCAAAGAACTTATAAGCATGACCCATGAACATGAACAGTGGTATAGGGATTGCCTGAGGGAGTGGGGGGTGCTGGGTGGAGGGAAGCGAAGGGAAAAATTGGGACAACTTTAATAACATAACCAATAAAATATAATTTAAAAAATAAATATTAAAAACATCCATTAATTCAACAGATGCTAAGCACATTCTATGATGAAAAACATTCATCCTTTCCACAATGTTTTGAACAATATTTATATAAATGTTTCTCTTCCTTCTAAAACTAGTCCCTTCCTAGAGAGTAGAAACTAAAGCTTAGCAACAGCACTTCCTTTTTGTTAACTCACTGTATGGACTAAAGTATATACTATTGCTTTTCAACTTTACTAATAAACTTTAGTCAACAGTATTTGAATTAAAGCCAGTCTTTTAAAAGTCTAGCTGGTGTGCTAATCCTTGTGAATAAACACTGAAGTCTTTTAGTAACCATAGATAAAGATAAGTGACTATTTCCTGATTTTATGGCTGTATTATTAAGTTGAAATTATTGTAATAAAAGTCCACAATTACTAGGTACAATTGTAGCAAAGTGATTACATAGAAGTTTCAAATCACATCTTGACAACCTTTTATTCTTCTCATAATAAATTCATGAATAATGTTTTCACATGACATCTTAATCACCCTTTAGTTGTAAGAAATAATTATTTAGTAATTTCTTAGAAATATTTAGATTACACAGTTTAATAGTAACTACAAATTCATTTTATCACAATATTAATTTTAACAACCAAGTAAATACACTATAATTAGAAAGCCATAGCTTTAATTCCTTAAATGCAATATATATCTTGGTAACTTCATATAGATATTACAATTTCAATCTTAACTCACTCAGATTTATATTAACCTATGGATTGCACTATTTTAAGTGAAAAAATAAAATCTTTCAGATTTCCAACAATCAACAACATTCTGGAGTTATGCACAATCAAAGTAGAAACAATTTTAAAACATTTACCTTTTCCTGGGGGATTAAAGAGTAATGTCTTATAGTGATACAATCTCATTTTTATGTTAGGATTATCACCATAGAGAAACTGTATAGACTTCCTCCCAATCAGTAGTACAGCTGCCAATACTAATAACCCAGATACACACTAAGAAGGTATGAAAAATTTATAACTCACATAATGGAAGATTCTGAAAGTGTAGGGCAATGCCTAAGGTATCCAAAATTGGCTGGAATGATTTGAGAGAATGAAGAGGTAAGTGGCTATGGTCATTATTTTGATTGAGAGTGGGATTAGGGTCCCCAAGAAGTCAAGGTCTTGCTGTGGCTTGAACATTCCACAAATAAGTTCACCCAGAACATCAAAGGGAGAGACTGACAGGCTTTCTGATCTGTTTGCCCACATGTGAGACAAGAGGGGAAGAAAGAGAGCTGACAATTGAAACCTATCAGTAATTAAAGTTAAAAAAAATTGAGTCAGACTAATACATCAGCTTTCAAGGGAACTATCTGTAATAGAGTTATTTCTAACAATTACTGTCCATCCTCTATCCTACAGTGGGAATTTTAATCAAATTTTCTAACTCTTTTCTATGTTTAAGGCATTCTTCAAAGTTGTGAAACAAGTTAGCTGCTTTGCAGAGCTTGTACGTACATAGCTGATTCTTGGACAATAAACAAATAATAAATGAGGGAGTATCACATTTTTATATCTTATGCATAAAATAAAATTGGGAACTATTATTTGTGGCCTGTCTTAGAGCATATGGTCAGGAAAGCTTTCTCGAGAAACTGCTGCAGCAGAGCCCACTTAACAAAAGCTAGTCAGTCATGTAAGTGTCTGAGAGACATGGGAAACCTCAGATATTTTTTAAATCATTTTTAGGTCACATTGCTTGCAATCTAGAGAGTAAAGAGGACAAGACTACAAATAAAAGATCATTTTTGGAGATCACTGAGGTGGTCCAGGAAAAACAATTATGGAGTTTTTCAAGAATAATTGTAGTGGATGCAGAGAGAGAGAGAGAGATGAAGGCTTTGGAGTAAATTTTTAGATGAAACAGAATTATTTGAGAGAGATAAGAATAAAAAGTAATGAAGAGTGACTTTTGTTTGCTGGTTTTTGGCTTGAGTTTCTGGATGAGAAAATGATCATGTCATTTACTGAAACTGGATAAAATTGTGGTATGAGAATCAAGAGTTATCTTTTGGGGATATCAATTATAAGATAACTAATATTCAAAAGCAGCTATTTGTAAGAGTCAACAAAGCTAACTTCATAATTTACCAAACAATTGTTGATGATTTACTATGTGTTAAGTATAACACATGGCAAAGGTGCTTTTAATTTACTGTTTTTTTTCTTCCTGTGGTTTTCAACATTCATTACTGATTACTATGTCACTTGGATAATATAATAGCCATTAATTAAAAATATATTTATTATGCCAATTATTGTCAAGTGTTGACTTTCATTCACATTAGGATTCTTCCTCATTCTAAAGCCATTTCAAAGTACTTTGCTCTAGTCCAGTTTTGTTTTAAGACATGCACTAATAATACAGTCTTGCAATAACTGCTTTGGTTCACAATAGAGCCTCCAAGATTTATGTTGCACCTTTAGCTATAAAATCCTGACAATATCTATTTTTCTGGAAAGTTTTTATATTATTATTTTTGCCTCAATCCAGAGTTTTCCTTTTTAATTTGAAAAAAATGTTATAAACTGGTAATATCCACTCATTCAGTTCTCAGGAGGCATAGCAACAATATAAAATACTAGAAGAGTTTTATCTTTGTTTGTTCACCTTTCCTTTCTTTTTACTATTACAAAAAAAAGAATGAGGGTGCAGGCATTTTAAGAATGTCTTATAGAATCATTTTACTTGCTTTTCTATCAAAATTCTCTGAATATGGATTACATTAAGTGGTGCATTTGCTCTAACACATACACTTGTTCTTTCTTACTTTCTGCTTATAACAATTCTCCATACAGATAATTCAGAACAACAAGGCAGTCATAAAAAATAAAAATTATGTGCTTGTGACAGGGTAAAGCAAGTCAATATATTTAGAAATATTTAAAGCAGTGCAGTTGGATTTTTAAAATAATACAGAGCATCATCATACATATATTTAAGACTATTATACCACTTCAAGATAATAAAATGATTTTGGAGAGTGAAATACATTCTGTAAAAATAAGTTGACAAAGTTTATGTAGAGTGATTAATAGAACATAATGTGAAATTGACACAAAAGTTCCAGTTTATGAAGCCTCATTCTCAAAAGCATAGAAATGATAAAAAATAAAAACAATTCTCACATTATTTTAACTCCGATATTAAAATTATCCACCTTAACAAATTACCTAGACAAGACTAATAACATTAATAATGATGCTTCAATTCCCCATTTCACTAACAGTAGTGGGTGGTTATCACAAAATAAAAATAAGGAAACAAATCCTTCTAAAATTTACTTGTCCTTTCAATGAAAATAAGAATTTTAGTTTTATCAAATAAATCATAACCTGTGATAATTATTTGTTCTTACATATTATATTTAAGACATGATGTGATATACAGATGTGTTTGTGTGTATGCATGTGTACATAAATATATATACAGAAGATTTCAGTTTGTACCTTGCACTCTGTGGATTTAATTATATTAAAGGGAATGATGAAATGTGAAACAAACTGAGAATATCTAATGTGTAAAAGATATTTTTTTCAGAGACAGAACAAAATTCTGTGCTTAGAGGCTTAGAAATTATAGTCAGTACATTTTGGAAAGTGTAATAATCCTGTTATTTAGAATAAGAAAAGATTGTTCCCTATTGGTTAGTATCTTAGAAGGCTATGATTAGAATGTGGAATGTGAGCCAGAACTTGGAGGATAAGTAGGATTTCCACACCCCTGTATAATAATTTAAGAAAATAACAGGGACATACCAGAGATCTAAAGAAGAACATTAAAAAAGCCACGCAAATCCAAACTATTGGTATGTGAATATGAATCATTAGGAAAAACACTAAAAGGGAATCTGGAAATAGGCTGTGCCATTTTAGTCTGTTTTATGATGTTATTCTAAAAAGCTGAGTATAACTTGGTTCATTTTTTATAAGCAGAACTATGAGAAGAAGGACAATAGAGTTAAACAGTAGCCATGACTGTATATGAATCTTTGGATCAATGTTTATTTCTCTTTTCAGTTTTGTCTCCAAAATTTCTATTAATGTTGCAATCTGCATTTATAATAAAAACAAAGAAAAATACATATTATGTATATGATCCTGCTATATTTAGGAGTTATAATTTTGCAAATCTTTATAGTGACATATACAATTAACAATAACATAGCTACTATTCTCAGCCTGAAATACCCTTGTGCTCTCTTTGGCTTTTTTATTTTATCTTACTCAGTAAGAATCATATCAAATTCTACCATGTTAAAAAAAAAAAACAAAACAAAAAACACTCTGGGACTTAACTTTGCATTTCTATCATCATTGAGAGCATACTATTCCTCTCACCAACTACAATAGCAATTTGCAACAGAATGACAAATCGAATGGTTATATGTGCCTGTGGAAAAATGAAACACAGAAATATTTTAAAATAAATAACACAATGATTACTCTTTATAAAAAGTGTTACAACCCAATAAGCAGCAGTGATAAAAAGCACTACCCCAAAAGAGAACATTAAGGTTATTTAATAAAAACCATACTGAAAGCACACTATGTAAATATATAAGTATGTAAATAAAGGTATGCATTTGTAAATGTGTATGTATGTATGTATGTATGTATATGTAAAGGAACTAGGGGAAACCCCCAGGTGGAATAACGGGGAGGATTCCATCTTCACATCTACTCACATATCGTTCTCAATATTTGGTTGATGTCTGAAGTTCCACAGAATTCATCATGTACCAAAGTGTATTATTTTAAAACTTCTGACTTTTGTGAAAATGTTTATACACGAGAGTAAATGCATAATTATATAGACACCCTGCGTATATTTTTTCAACAAACCCCACGGATAGAGCTTATGAAATGTCTTTCACAGCATCCCATCTATTCCTATAGTAATTGCAGAGCTTTTATTTTAAAATGCTTTTTAATTTTTTCCATGAAATAATGCAATAACACTGACCAAATGTCTACACTGGTGATGTCCTTTATTTGCTTTTAAATATGTTCTTTGTATCTCAGTCAGAATTTCCTTTGTCAAACAGAGTCATGGAATCACTATAATTGAGAGATCCCCATGCTATGGAGAACAGCATTTGAAGTTCTTAGCTTAGTATTTATAACTCTTCATATCATGCTCCAGTCTACCTTCCTAGATTAATCTTCTACTCCTACCCCTCCTCTGACTTTTGATCAAGCCTATACTCAAGACACAACAAAATAGAAACCATATTCAAAATACAAATATTTCATTGCTATCTAACCTTTAGCCAGGCAGATTTCCTCTCCCTGAGATGCCCTTCAATGCTTATCACCACCTCTAACTCTGGTCAAATGCAATTTTTTTTGTCAAAATCTAACACTGAGAAAACTATGATATCCCTTGACACAGAATTTCTACCTCATTTTTCTCTAACATTTTACTCATATTTATAACATAGTACTTTATGCCATAGAATTTATTAAACAAATGTTATCTTTCTAGATGGTGAGTATCATTCTAATATTATAAATTTCAATAAATGTACCCAGAACGTAATTAATGTGCACATATACATCTTACAGGTGCATATCAGTATACAAAAAGATGTGTATAAATGTATCTACTTATTGTGCTTCACAAGGATTATTATTAAAAATAATGCAGACTGATTCAAAATACTTTTGAAATGACTTATATGGTTGTTTCATAAATCAAATCATTCAGTTTTTATGCCTGGTTTTTCAAAATATATTAAAAGTGGTTCTAAACATGTGAAAACACTTTTACTAAAAAGCTTGTTATTGAAACAACAAAATTATAGTATATCAAGTGATAAAGCTATTACAATTTAGTAATGAGTTTGATGTCCTGTATCCAAGGAAGACAATCCACAGACGGGAGATACAGTGAGTCACAAACAGTGGACTGCTCCTCCGGAGGAGTATGTTCACAGCTTGACCACACACGAAATTCCTTTCCCAAGATTCCTTTCCCAAGAGTCCTTGTCCACCAACCTTCCATAACTTTTTTATATACATTTAGGTTTTTTTTTTTTTTACCTTTCTTCTTCATGCTGGAACAACCTGCCATTTGGCTTTAATACCCAATTATTTCCTTTCACCCTTATTATTTCTAAGTAGTTTTAATTGCATATATTAATTAGAAATCTTAACTGTTAGAATCCTTTATTACTAGAGAAAAACTAAATAGTAACCAATTGTGAAGTATCTGTTACACTAACATTATGTGGATTAGAAAATGTATAAATACACCATAATTTTTAGAAGTATATTCTTTCTCATAGTAAATATGGCACAAAACATGTTTACTAATGAACCCAAATATCTTTAGTTCATGAAAAAAACCCAAAAGTGGATAAACAAGTTCAGTAATAATTTTCATTATTTTATCTTATTTGCAAATAATCTTGATAGTTAACGAATAGCTATCATTTAATAGATCTTAGTATGACTTTCTCAGTGGTGCAGTATACTTGGGAGGAATTAGCCTAATTCCCAGTTTTTTTTTTCTTTTCTTATAAGGAATGGCTGAAGCCCCTGTATAATTCCCCTCCTTAGACTTAAGACTTTTTATTTTATAAGAGGATAATGGGCGAAGGTCTCGTGCTCTTCTAGCTGCTTCAAGCTGAACATGGTCGTTGTCCTACCTATCATTGGGTCTAGGAATTTCTAATAAGAGTGGGTGTGGAGGGGAGTGTGGCCCTCCCTCGTGGGGAAGGATTCTGCAGAGTCCAGGTCAGTTGGCTGTCCCCGGGCAGTGGCATGCTCGGTTTCCAAGGGCTGGCACTGTTGGACAAGTTGGCATCCTTGTCGTATTCCATTTAGTTCAGCCACACTGAGAAAAGGGTAAGGCAAAAATAAGTAAAGTGCCATAAAATTTTCTATCATTTGAATGTAGCTCTTTCTTAGTTGGGCATTTTCTTAATTGCTATTGATCTTTGACTAGTTTTCAAAGCTATAAAACTTATTTTAGTCAGTTCCTAGTAGTTAATTTAATGTTTCCATAAGGGTCTGGAAATTCGTTTTCCACCATCTTGCTGACATTCCATTTGCTCTTCTTATTAATCATTGAATCTACAATGCATGGCACATAGCAAGTGCTGAACAAATGCCTGCTAAATTGAATTTTAAGTATTTGTTTTAGGTCTGTAAAATACGTTGCTGGGAGGCGGTGAAAAAAAAAAATACGTTGCTGGTATTTTAATAGGAATTGCATTAAATCTATATATTGCTTTAGGCTGGTTTGGCTCAGTGGATTGAGCGTCGGACTGCGAGCTAAGTGTCGCTGGTTCGATCTTCCAGTCAGGGCACATCAGAGAAGGAAAACTCTGACTCCAAAAAACCTCCGCTGCCTTGCGGCATACCTCTTCAGGGGAAAGGCTAAGGGAGTAAACCCCGACAGAAAATCCGGAGCCGGAGTCCCTAAGGCGGTTTGACGTTGTAGTCAACACCGGCAACTCCTGCAGCGCACCTGAAGCCAAGCTGTATTGACTCCGTCTTTCCCTTGGACCCTTCAGCTGCGAAGAGAGGGGGGGGTCTGCTGCATGGGCAACAGCAGACCCTCCATATCACCCTGCCCAGGCTCTGTAGCTTCAGCTTCACTGGAGAGGACACTCCAGCATCATCGCAAGATGTCGATTCAACACGGGAGGAGACAGATACCGCGTCACTCCCGAGTCGGACTGCACAACCATTCTCGGCGGTGCAGATAGACTCTTGAGAAGCTACACCATCGTCTCTCGAGACGGACGGCTGCCGAAAGTATGACTTTAAGGTTTGAAATTATTAAAATGATTTTGGAAACTATTTTTAACTAGATATATCATAAAGACATGTTGAAGAGTTAATTTATAAACTTTTATCTTACATCTACTTAACTTACTTGTTTTTAACAGTTCATTTTTTCCAGTGTTTAGCTTGATTGCATATGAGACACTGATATCTGAGCCCATGTTTCAATGATGAACCCTGGAAGGGTGCAAAGGGAAAGGCCCAGGTGTTATAATCCAGTGCTTTTTGGAACCTTCTGCGTGTCAATTAAACTGGGTATGCCATTCTGTTTGATTTGGGTGCCCTTACTTTCAAGTGCACTTCTTAAAGAAAGATCTTTTCTAACTGGAACGTTCCCCACGATGGCTAATGTAATTCTACGTTGTCTTAGTAAGATTTTGCCATTTTAGTTATCTAGAGCTCTCAGGACCACAGTTTTTGAACTTAAAACAAGGCGTGCTGGAAGGTGACAGGCTCAATTCTTTGAAATTGAAGATCCCATTTCATTAGCTAAACCTTGGGTCTCTCGGAACCAAATTAATATCTAAAAAGGATGTGCCACTGAGTTGGCAATTTTGTGGTATTTTACAGTATATTTAATTGCACTGAACTTTTCTTGAGGTTGGTAGATGACCTAGGACCACTCTAACGTTTTCTGTGAACAACTTTTTCTAGCACAGGAGTGTTAGGTGGCAATTGCTCCAGCAGATTTTAGGTATTCCACCTACGTACACCAATTTTGTAGCTCTGGCTTCTGAGTTACCCAATGACAACAGAATTTATTCTTGAAAAGACGTCTTTATAGTGGCGATGCTCAAAAGACTTTTTAATGGTCTGACTTGTTTCTACTTTCACATTAATGTCCTATTGGTTAAAACAGTCTACATTTCACAACTGTCAACTGTCAACACTAAATTTACTTAGTACCAAGTTTGTGTGTCTCACTGAAGGGAAAGCAACCCGCGGACCTGGGCAGGGACCTGAGTAAAGGAGCCCACGAGCAACAGAGACTGCTCGCCATGGATTGTGGGTAAGGGCGGGCGTTACACAGCCTGGGAAGCAGAACCGCGGAAACAGGGCGGGATTACTGGGGTTGGCATATCTGACCTTAAGTACATATCAAGATAAAAGAATTAGGACGTAACTACAGAGCCCATGTTTGGCTTGGCATTTGGGGGTTGGCTGACTGGGTATAGAGCATTTACAAAACCACAGGAACGTGAACTTTTGGTTTGCTGACTTGGCGGCCCCAGTGGGAGCAGCTCCATTTTAGGTCTAGAAATTCATTTTAGCAGGTTCAAACAAATTTGGTCTCTACATATTGCTTGAAGTCCTATCTGTTTATGCCAATGTCTGTATGATTTTAATTACAGATGACTATACAAAGCAAAAACTATTTTTATTATTTTCAGAAGATAGTATAATTATAAGAATGATATTTGTTTTAATGAATTGTCAATGTTGCATAAAGAACATTTGATTAATATCTTGATTAATATAAGTTAATATTTAAATATACTCATAAATATTCCTATACCAAAGCTTTTTAAATGCTAATAATTAAAATAAAATTAATTTTACCACTTTATTGTAAAATATGTATATTTATACATCATTTATTAATGTTTGCGTATTAGTATATAATAAAATAATATAAGTATTTAAAATTGTTACAAATTGAAAGTGCATTCTAATTCTCATATCCTCTGTTTAATAACTTTTTAAAAAAATTTTTAGAGAATTGAGAATTATGGAATGCAAACTTTATTCACAAACATGGGTATAAAAATTTGGTTCACCAAAATATTTAGCCCTTGCTGGAGTGGCTCAGCTGTTTTGAGCATTGCCCTGTACATTGAGGTGTTGTGGGTTCACCTCCTGTCAGAGCTCTTACCTAGGTTGTGGGTTCCATCCCTACTCCCGGCATGTATAAGGAGGCAACCAATCAATGTTTCTCAGTTTCCCTTCCTCTTTCCCTTTCTCTCTCTCTAAAAGCAATGAAAAAAAAAAAAAAAGGGTGGGGAGTGGGGGACTCTGGTTAGGATTAAATAAATAAATACACTTATTTATGCACAGTGTTCATTCTGTTGTGAAAGTAAAATGTTAATTATTAAATTATGAAATTGAACTGATAATGTTGCTAAAGGAGTCACATCAGTCAAGAATTTTAAAAATACCTGCAAATTGAACATCAGAGAGAAAAAAAATGAGATTATGTCTCAGAATATGGCTATACACCAAGAATTAGTAATAACTCTGATTATTCACTTACTCTGGGCTAGATGATATATCAGATGTTCTACACCTGCATTATGTTTAATCTTCACAAAATATTCATACCTTGGTTTTTCAGTCTAATGAGGATCAGAGTTTAACACTGTGTCAAATGTCAGAGAGCTAATAAATGGCTGTGCTGACATTAAAAAACAAAATGTCCACCAAAGCTGGAGATGTTTTACATCTACTTTGTGCTACTTTTCAGGTTTACAGTGAGTAGAATTAAATGCAGTATTTAGATTCACTGAGGATTTTCGTCACTCTTCTGGTCCTATGCTTTGGTGATAGAAGGGACACAGACAAATTCTATGATTTGGGTGATTAGAATAGAGGACTAACATGGTGAGTTTCATCTTTTTATAAACATTGAATACCTTTTACACTGATCTCGCTAAGATTAAAGTTTACTATTTCATGCTGTTTTTCACAGGGCAGTGTTCCTTAGGAATCCTTCACTTGCTGCTATCATATGGAGATATTAGAGAAACACAAGAGCTGAATAAGGTGACCAGATTTTAAATACCAGTTCTCTGGTCCCTGTCCACACTCCCCACCCCTCCACCCCCCAACACACACACACATACACACAAGCAGAGCATTCCACGGCTTTGCTTTTGTGTTTTACACTATGATTTTCTATAATATTTTAATCTAAATGAAAATTCAGTATATATCTTTTTTTTTAAAGTATCTAGACACAGCTAACTAAAATTTCTTCAAAAAAAAATGCTGAAAAAATACTAATAAAACACCAAAACTAAATACAATAGAATGTGATAAGGATTCCAGCCCATTAAATGAGGACAGGATGATTCATGATAATAGTTTATACCATGAGTTCTACTTTTTTATGGATTACATTATTTCACAGTGCTGATAAGTGATGAAGTCAAGATATGGAATCAAAAAAGATAACTGTAGACATTGAATTTTTTTTTAAACTGTATAATATTTCCAAGGAAGTTCAAACATCGTAGAGAGATTCATTAAAGCTACTGACAAATATAAAATCTGGATAGATCTCATTTCACTTGTGAATGACTTAAAAGAAAATACAGTTTGCATATAAAAATAAGAGTAAAGGGAATGAAAACTACATGTTGACTCTCAGGGAAAAAGCAAACAAGAATATGGCATCACAAATAGTTGAGGAAAGATTTGTGAAGATTATTGACATCAATAACATGCAAGAATATATAACTGCTATAAAATAGAAACTGAAAGGAAAAAATAAAGCCACATACAGCAATGAAAAAAGAAGCAAAAGTGAAAATGGATGTATAAAATATAAAAGCATTACAAGGAAACTAAAAATTAATAGAAAAAATGTTAATGATCATTACAATCTTAGAACTTCAATTTAGAACATATTTGATAGAAAAGTGTAGATAGTCTCAATCCATATGCAATTTTAAATTTTGTTTTGTATTAGTAATATGATGTATGCCTTTAAAAAATGGAAAAGAAAAAGGGTAGGTGAATTGCCAAATGATGACATACAATTACAAAAACAAAATGTGATGATATTGTGACCACACAAAAAGTCAAAGACAAGCAAATAATAACAATAAAGCTATATGATTTTCCACTTACTAACTGGGAAAAGGCAGAAATTAGTAGCTAATTTAGCATTAACAGTAGCATACTTGAATGGATGGTTTCATCCAGTGTTACTGGAAGTATAAGTTGATTAAAATTTCTAGTAAGCAAATTGGCAATATGCATTTTAAGCTTTTGGGTTTTTCAAAAATACTTATGCAAAAACTTAATGTATGGGTTAAATTCCTATGTGATGTTGTTAAATATGCACTAATATAAATATCTAAGTGTGAACATCAAATACTATTTATATTATCATGAAAATGAAACAACCTAAGCTTTGAACAGTGACATACTGATTAGATAAATTACCAAATTGAGAAAGGTAAAAAATATTACTGCATGATTGAAGTATGTTTCAAAAATATTTTAATATCATAAAATAAAATATGAGTAGAAATTGTATATGTATTGCAGTATTTTATTTAAAAAATCTACAATATATATGCACTAAAATATTAGGAAATTATGTAGTAAATTTCTAAATCTTTGAAATGGAAGTAAATACTCTGCATGTTCTCAATGAAAATACTTTACTTTTATAAACAACAACAACAACAACAAAAAAAAACCCATAAATACCATTTGAAAAATAAAGTAAAATGAGTCAAAGTAGAATTAGGTAAACAAACCACTGGCATCATAAGGCATTTTCTACTCCAGCTGCTCTTCTGGCTCATGAGCCCATCCGGAGCAGTGAGAAGCCATTAGAGCAGGTGGTTGTTCATTTTATTTTGATATGGAAGATTAACCTCAGAGCTATTTCTGCATTTACTAGAAAACAGTGAGTCATGACAATTGTAAATAGTAGCTCCACCAATATGCAATCAAATTCTTTTATATTGAAGCTTACTCTACATGGAATGAGCATCACAAAAAGACATAAATTATTCAGAATATTTAAATTATTATTATTTTTAAAATTTCAGTCATTGTGTTAGCTACTTGTGTATGAAAACAAAATGGAAGGTCTATCATTAACTATACCACAATATTATTAGTTTTCTTTTCTTAACTGTAAAAGTATAATTCTAAGTAGTGAACTTGTGTTGAGGCAAAAACAGGATTTGTCCATATCCCCAGAGAATGGATATTTATGAGTTATTTTCATTAAAATTAATCTAAAATAAGTCTGTCCATATGTGCATATTCCTTTCTGTTCTCGGTAGTGGTTATGTTTTATTCCCCTCAGATTCATTTTGTTAATTAAATATCAACACATTTTAGATCAATATTAGTACTGAGGCTATTTTGACCTTGTACTTGAAATAGCCCTCTATTTCACAGATGAGACATGCAAGATAAATTTAGAGGAAAAATCTAATTGACATTTAGTTTGAATTGTTTGGTAGGTCCAAAGAATTAGCCTTTGTGAATTTGGCCAGAACATTAATATTATCACACTGCAATCACCATGTGCCAGTTCTCATCAAGGGTATCATCTACATCTACAGGACTATCTTTGGTGTTTTTCAGGCCATGTACAGAGAATTCAATTAATATTGATAATGATGAAAAGTAGCTTGTATTTAACATAATTGTGTAACATTTCTGGAATTGCTAATAGAAGATATTTATTTTTAGAACAAATTAAATATGTGTTAAACTACATTCAAATAAATTCCCTATATGTATAAAGCACATTCAGTTTATATATTGTTATACTCGAAACTACCTTAATTCTTTAATCTCTTTAGCCTTATATTTTATTTACTATTTTAAATTATAATTTATCTTTCATTAATAGAATATTCTATTGGGCTTACTATATAGGATATTTGATGTTTTGGCAAACTATCACCAGGTAGTTTAATAAACACTAGTCTAGATATTGTCATGGAGGTATTTTTTATAGATAACTTTAAGTAAAACATATTACTTTTCATAATGTGAATGGACCTTATTCCATCAGCTGAAGGTCTAAGAGCAAAGACTGAGATTTCTTGAAAAAAGCTATGCTATCTCTACTGTAATATAGAAAACTTGCCTGAGTTTCCAACATGTAGACCTGTTCTCCGGTTTCTGGAGACAAGACTGCAACATTAACTGCTACTGAATTTTCAGCCTACTGGCTCACCTTATGGATTTCAGACTTGCCAGCCCTTACGATCACATAATTCAAATCCATATAAAAATTACTCGACTGATGTTTCCCTAAAAAACCTTGACTGATACAATGAACTTATGTGATTTGAGAGTTTCACTAGAGTGAGATCATCGTGTTGTAAACTTACTAAATATTCCAAACTGTTTCCCAAAATCATTATACACGTTTACTCTCTAACCAACAGTGTGCCGGAGTATCTTCCCATTTGCACCTGTCTGCATTGCCCTACTATTATTATCCTAAAGATGTTGCCAGATTGTTGAATGTGCAGTGGTATTGCCTCATGATTTATATTTCATTTGTTTCTTGCCATCAACAAGTTAGGTAGCCAAGGATTATTATACCATGAAAAAAAATAATAAAAGAGAGGGAAATTAAATCATTCATCTTTCATTTTCTTCCAGTCAACAAATATTTTTTTTTGCCATTTAATGTATGGCGTAGTATTAGTCACTTAGAATCTTACAATCTCATGTGGCTTACTCATTGATGGCATCAGTGAGATTTAGATCTGTCACATCACTAATGGTAGAACATCCAGCCAGTAGATCTGGATGTCCCTGCCAGATAGCAGAGGTTGAAAGAGAAAGTATGGAGATAGCATTTGTGGTAATATTTGGATACATATGTGCAAGGGAGACAGAAGAATTAATATTTCAGTTATTATATCCATAAAAGTAAAACTCATGACACAAGTGTAGTTTTGAGAAGAAACTGATATATTCAGAAAGAGCAAACAATGTATTATCTTATAAACAGTTATCTAGAAAGCACTTTTGAATGAAGGGATACAGATCAACAGTGGTCAAGAATGAGGACAAAGATTTGGGAGCCATTATTATTAAAAATAGTAGCTGAAGCCAAGAAATTGGCAAAATGAAGAGCAGAAAGAAGTGAGGATAAAGAATAGTGTCAGAAAATCCTGGAGAAAAAATTTTCCCAAATAAATAGTTTTCTTTGTTTTCTTCTGCAATAATGCACATCTTTCTCCACTTTCCACATCTGTTCAGGTTTGCAACTGTCGATATCTCTGAACCCTATGTTTGGACAAAAATATATGTTATTAATACCTGTTGAAAGAAGTTTGATATTATAACATTTTCTACTTTATTCATTTTATGCACAGAGAAAATTTGAACAATGAATTAATACAAATCAAGTGGGTACATTTTTAAAACTTTTAAAACTTTTGATATTTAATATTAGACCAACTGGGAGGTATATTTTGAGAGTTGGTATTTCCTGTTACTCCTAAATCTCATCATTTAGATGTTTGCCTCATTACTAATTTGAACAATAATTTTTCCTATATGTATTTCCATTTTCAATAGGAACATAAGAAAGATAAATACATGTTATTGTTTTATTTTAGATGATATAAGAATTTATTACAGAACTGAGAAATCCCAATAAGAATAGTTAAGGACTAGTTCCTGAGAGCACTATCAGCTATAAACATCCTGTCTCAACTGATTTGGGAGTGAGATAACACATAAATACACTGTAGGCTCTGAAAAATATAGACAAATTTCTCTAATTAGTCAACAAACGAACAACTTGCTTTGCCTGCAAGTTTTCCTCAGGATCATAGCTAACCCAGAAATATTACCCTTATTATTCATGTAGCCTTGCTTCAGTTTCCCTTCATTTTTAAAAAACAATACTGCCCCAGTAAATGAGTGGAACAGAAAACTGCAGTACATTTACACAATGGAATACTATGCAGCAGAAGGAAAGAACTCCTACCATTTGCAACAATATGGATGGAACTGGAGAGAATTATGTTTGGTGAAATAAGCCAGGCAGCAAAAGACAAATACCATATAATATCACCTAATACAAGAAACTAAAGAACAACACAAACAAATGAGCCAAATAGAACCAGAGGCATGGACATAAGGAACAGGCTGACAGTGACTAGGAGGGAGGAGGGAGTGGGAAAAGGGGGGAAAAAGGGGAAGGGTCTAGTCAAGGAGCTAGTATGAATGACTCATGGACATGGGCAACAGGGTGGGGATTGAATGTGGGAGAAGGGATAGGTAGAGTAAGATGAGAAATGAGTGAAAAATGGGACAACTGTAATAGAAAAACAATTAAATTTTAAAAAATGTCCCATTTTGAGTCTACAATAGCCTTGCAAAGAATGTTTTAGTCACTGATTGAAGAAGAAACTCAAACCTTCAAATTATCCATACACAAAGGAGGGCCCCCCAAAATCCAGAATTATCTTCTGGGGGGTGGTCCCTTTGTAGTACAGACTAGTTGAGTATTCTAACAACCCATCTGTATCCACATACAACTGGTGTTGTTGTGAGAGGCTGCATTTGGCTTCAGTGAATTATTTTTTATTTTAAGGCTTTTTCAACATTTGTCCATTTCATGATGGGTGATTTGTAAATACACCTGCCCACACCATGCTAAGTGTTCAGAAGTTTTTGACCAAAAATGGCTTGACCTCCATGCCCCACCCTCTCTATTCACCTGATCTCGCCCCTGAGAGAATTTTTTTTGTTTCCCCAGATAAAAAAAGTCCTCAGAGGAAACCATTTTTCTGATGTGAAAGGT
Source organism: Furipterus horrens (assembly GCF_987537825.1). Lineage (NCBI taxonomy): Eukaryota > Metazoa > Chordata > Mammalia > Chiroptera > Furipteridae > Furipterus > Furipterus horrens. The sequence continues at coordinate 30,253,098 of NW_028327182.1, read as the reverse complement.
GAAACAAAAAGCGGCAGAAGCACTTAAAAGCATCAAAATTGGTGAGTTCAAAAACTGTTTTGAGTAGTGGAAAAAATGCCTTGATGGCTGTATTGCATCAAATAAAGAGTACTTTGAAGGTGACTGAAATTTAAACATGTAAGAAAAGTACACAAATTTTTATAAATAATTCTGTTTTTTTTTTTTTTGAGTCCCACAACATAGACTCCCCATTCACCAACTCCTCTGAATATTTGCACCATTTTTCCTCTGATGTCCATGTTTAAATAGGTTCTTCCTCTTCAAGAAAGCATTTTTTTTTTTTACAAACACCATATGACCTTATTTATATGTGAAATCTAAGCAAGAGAAAGGGAAAGAAAGAGAGAGAACTCAAATATATAAAGTTAAGTGAAATGAGTGAACTGGTCAAAAGGTGAATGTCCAGACTTCCAGTTAGAAAAGGGATACATCAAGGATCTATCATATACAGAATTGTGACTGTAGTTATAATACTGTAGTTTATATTTGAAAATTGTATATTGAAAGTCCTTATTACCCAAACAAAACTGTAACTATGTAAGGTAATAGTTGTTAAATAAATCTTCTGTATTTGAAAGATGATTGTCTAGTCAACATTTCTCAATTTGCACATCTGAAAATTTGCTTTTTTCCAATTCCAATTTTAGGGAAAATGTGAAAGAAATCTAATTATCTCTATTTGGATGACATGCCTGATACTGGAGTAATCTACTCTGTCTAGGAGGAAGTACAACATCAATTAACTTATTTAGAAACTAATGACACCCACTAGACTAATTTCTCTGATGAGATAAAAAAGAAAGAATAATAAGTTGAATTTCTCAATTATCACCACATAACTAGAATAGGGAAGGGACATAGCTCAGTAAAAAAGCCCTAACATCCTTTCTCAGAAGAAAGTTGTTCATCACACAGAATCCAAATGAAAGATATCAACTACAACTATCATTTTAGGATAAGCAGAATTTGCTTAACTGACACCTTGAATCCAAGCAACATTCCTACCAAGTTAAAGAAATATTTCCACACAATCTATTCCTGAGTGTGTGACATTTGGCAAGTGATTTAAGCTCATGTACTTCAGTTTTCTTAGCTGATAAAAAGAGAAAATATTATTATCTATTTAATGAAGTTGCTAAATGACATAACATGAAAATGAAATATAGAATTGCAAACAATATTACATAACTGACATTCTGTTGCAATCATACTATAACTAATAATCTCTAACTATGTTTACCATGTTGTTTTTTATAATGAAGCCTAAAATACCAAATAAATTAAGAGAACGGTTTCTGTATACTGATTACCTGGATGCTGCCTATTGTTCGGTAATTTAAAAGATGTAACATAGAGGATGTTTATTGCTAAGCTTTTACATTTCTTTATGACTCAATTATCTCATCTGAATAATTGGAATAAGAATAAAACTTTATAAAGATGCGAGAACAACTTAATTATTATTTAATATGATACTTGACATATAACAATTCTGAATAAAATAATTTTTAAAGTCTGATATTTTGTTTACTTATTTTTACAGTGATTACATTTGTATTTTCTCCCTTGGTTAACTCTCAAATATATTTTCACACACACACACAAAAAAAGGATTTGGTTATATCTTAAATATATTTTCACAGAAAAAGACATAAAATGTGTTGCTTCTAATTTGTTCATTATCACATCTAATCATTGAATTAACACAAAATAATTTTTAATATTTTATATACTGTAGAGTCCCAAAAGTTTTAGAATATAAGTGTACATCCCAGAAATATTGATATTCATCTTGGAGGAAAACACAGAATCAATTAATATTATTCTTTGTATGATTTTTTTCACCTATCATTTTGAACATTCAGAATTTTTACTCATTTTTTGTGAATTTTTGTAAATGAAGTTTATGTCAGTCTATAGAAAATCAGTAATAGTCAGAAATGTATGGGAAGCAGAATGTCATAAATACATAACTGATACATGTTACTTATGACTAATAATTACCCCAAATTGTACATTAAGAAATTTTCTCACTAAGAAATATATTAAATAACTTCACAAGATAATCAACAGAAGACTTTTCAGTGTTAAATATTTTCATGGAAAATAGAGAAAAAGGATATAATGAGTACTTTGGTTTTTCAAATTTTAATTTTTTTCACTATTGTGTTATTATGCCTTTGTATGCCCAATTAGAACACCATTAATTTTCACTGAGCTTTTATGTCAAATTCAAGTTTTAAAAAATTCTACACTTGAAATCTAAACTTTATATTTTTCACAAGTGCGGATTTCATCAAAATTAAAACTTTGAATCATCTTCTACCATTAAGCTGACAACAAAGTATTAAAACCTTTTTAAGTATTCTATTCATTATAAGAAGATTTTTATTTGTAATTAATAAAGAAAATGTTTAACATAGACTAGACAGCAAGGATGCCAGATTGAAAAAAAAAAAAAAAACCACAGCAAATTGTAGGGGGGTTACATCAGGAAAACTAAAAGATATTTAACTTTCTAAAGGGGATGGCAGTAAACTCAAAGTTAAAACTTTAACAACAAGCAGTATTTATGATGAAGATTTGGAAAGATAAAATCTCCAAGACATGTAGATTTTGAATACTTCTTTAAAAATAACTTTATACTGTGCACATTAAAATATTGAAGATATTTGTAGGTAAAATGTTTTGTAAATTATATATTTAATTTAAGAATTAAAGGAAGCATTAAGAAAACTAGAAAATAAAATGTGCAACAAACAGCTTTTGAATAATAAAACCATATTTCATTTTACTCATTTATAATTAAATTCAATGGTATGAATTTCTGTAAAATAATAGGGTTTTTAAAAGAGAAATTAGACTAAAATTTTAGTTAAAATATAAAATTTCAAATTAGCAATCATTTAAAATTGTATGAACTTTAAGAAGGGATTTGATTACTACCAGAAAATTCCAAAAAATTAAAAAACAACTGATTGGAGGATAATATTAAACAGATGGTGATGACAGATCTGAAATTAGTCTGAATGAGCAATGTTCCCCAGAGATCAGACCTGGTTTCATTTTTTAAAAATATCTTTTTGATGACCTGGTTGAAATAGTTTGGAGCATAATTTTTACATTAAAAAAAAAAGACAGTTATGGGGGAGGTTAGGGACTGGAGGGACTGAGCAGAAAGCAAAAAGGACACACGGACATGGACAACAGTGTGGTGATGGCTGGGGGGAAGGGACTAAATGGTGGTGGAAAAGATACAATAAAGATATGTATATACACTTCTTATAGCGTGTGTGAAAATTATGGTCATCATTCTAATAAGCAATAATTATATATAGAAAAATAAAGTCATCTCAAATATTGAAATAATATAGTAAAAAATATAGCTAATGAGGAACTTCTATATCCATACCTTTATAACTGGTTTAAGTAAGTGATATTAGTTTGTATTAAATTGCAACTTTTAAGCTACTTGATAAAAAATTAGGAAAAACTTTAGGCAATGTAGTGAATACGACATTTTTATCATTCAACATCCTGATATCTTGCAGATTTCTTAGTTGTAACGAGTTTATAAAGTTAACTAAAAGATGTTCTCTCCTTCAAATGATTACATCCTGTACTCTTTAACTATACCTTTTTGTACCTTATAATTATTTATATGACAAGTTTTGATGACTATTTCTAATATAAGCCTAGTGATTCAAAACCCACTTTAAATGAAATGCCACAAAATCACAGATTTTTGAAACAACTAAGATAATATACTAAAATTAGCTAACAAGAGAGAAGATTTGTAACATAATTTAAGTTCTGGGGAAAGAAATTCTGTATGATACATAAGTATAATTTTTACTCTTTGTTCCTAATTGAATATAAAGAAAATGGCTTTGACAAAACGTGTCACTCATACTTTCAATGGAAGATATTGAAGCAAATCAATGAATTAGAATCCTGGCTTAATCAAGATTTTTAAGCAAAGATGACAAACAGCAAAACAACACATTATTCTTTTGTTGACAGATACATTTTAAAACTTTCTTTTTGAATAAGACTAGTTTCCTCAGTGGTATAATGATGTATGAATAATATGTGATCAAGTGTAGTTACTCTATTATATAATCTTCTTTTTATATGTGTATGCATACAAACTAAAAGAAAATTTTCACTCAATACAGTCAGAAAGCAAAATGTCTTCAAACCTTGAGGATGTCCTTTTGAAATGATTGCCTCTGTAAAGAAAGCAAAAAAGCAAACAAGTAATGCCCATTAAACTATTTTGGACTGAATTGAATTGTCTATTGTACACTCAATAAATATTTTATAAGTTTATGTCTTTTGGTTTCACAACACTTTAATTTACTGTAAAAAGTAATAAGGTTCTTGTCATCAATATTTGATTTGTAATGCCTTAATAACGAATATGATGTCTTATACTCAACTTTTGTGGATAGAATCTATAGTTTAATGTGCACTGAAAATCTCAGTATTGTGATAAAAGCTGTATATTTTGTACACGAAATAATAAATACTACACATGCAATATTTATTGTCTTGAATTCCTTTAACATTTTTTTTCTGAAACAAGTAAATGTATCTTCCTGTGGATCAACTTGAAAAATGTCAATATTCCACCTATTTAATGTATGTTTAGCACCACTTCAATAAAGTTTCTGTACAACAGAGACCCATCTCTTTCTTTATAGCATTGCTGCAATAATCATTAATTTTCTATGGTTGAGCAGATATACTTGTGCTAATTCACAATATGAAAACTGAAAATTTTTTAAAAATTTAATTAAATGTATTGCTGTGACATTTGTTAATAGAATTATATAGACTTCAAGTGTATATCTCTGTGACACATGATCTGTACCTTCCACTGTGTGTCCAACACCCAAAGTCAAATCATCATCCATCACCATATAGTTGGCTCCCTTTACCCTTTACTATTCCCCCCACTTCTTGTCATTTGTGTTTATGAGTTTTAGTTTTATATCTCACATATGAGTGAAATCATGTGGTTCTTTGTTTTTTGTGACTAACTGATTTCACTTAGTGTAATATCTTCAGGGCCTATCCATGTTGTGGCAAATGGAAGTATTTTATCTTATGGCTAAGTAATATTCCATTGCATCTTAGTACCATATTTTCTTTATCTAATCCACTATTGAAGGACACTTTGGTGGTTTACATGTCTTGGTTACTATGAATGATGTTGCAATGAACATAAAGGTGCAAATATCTTCATAAATAAATTGTTTTGAGTTTTTGAGATGAGGGATCATTGGGTCATGTGGTAACTCTATTCTTAATTTTTTGGGGGACCTCCAAACTATTTTCTGTAGTGGCTGTACCATTTTACATTCCCACCACGTGTTAGTTAGAATGGCTATTATACACAAGACAGGTAATAATAAGTATTGGGAAGGTTGTGGAAAAAAAGAAAATCTAAAAATTTCTAATGTGCACATTCATATTATTTTGTTCTTACAAGTTAATGCAGGAAGAGAAACTCACTTTTTAATTGCTAAATAAATGAGTTTCCTGAAATAAGTGGTAATAAATATAATAAAGAACTTGAATTTTTAAAGTGCCCATTACTTTGAGTCATTTTTGTTGTTGGATGCTTTATTATAATCTACTATTACCATCAATGTTGAATTTGGAATACCTAGTACATGTTTAAATAAATTAATTTATAGTTAAATAATAATTATTGCCAACGTTAATAACACTCATATGCTGGTACAGAACAATTAATTATGTATTTTTTAAACAGAGAATCAATTAATTCTTCTACATACCATGTAATTTATGCCATTGGACAGCCACAAAAGTGAATATTTCTACTTCACAATCAGGGAACTTATTTTTTAATTTATAGAAAATCTTCTAATTTACTGTGAGTGTTGAAACACTACCAAAGCCATTATATTCAATAATACAAATTTAAACCTAAATGAGCCCAAAAAGTTTGATAGATTTTTAATAATATCTAAAGTACCCATATTTATTTTTTTAGTAAAATATGTTATCTTAAAAATGTGCAGACTACAGTTAAACCTGTATATTTGCTGATTTTCAAAAGTTGCCAAAGTTTTCTCTATTTCTTATTACCTGGAATGTCAAATATAAATTTCATACATGACAACAGTATTTTTTCCAGATTTTGGAATTACGAAAAGCTCCCTTTTCCATACACTGTATAAAATTTACTTCTTCTGAAATCGGTAATTGGCAACTTGCCTTCAGTACCCACCTGGCACCATAAATAGTTATTACAATATTATTGACATTATTTCCTATGCAGTATTTATCTCCCTGTCACTATTTTGTAACTATCAATTGAACTTCTTAATTCCTTCACATCTTTCATCCAGCCCTCTAAACTTCCTCCCCTTTGGCAAACACCAGTTTTCTCTCTATGACTCTTTTAATTTTGTTTGTTCATTTATATTTCTCTCTAGATTCCATATATAAGTGAAATCACATGGTATTTGACTTTCTCTGACTGAGTTATTTCACTGAGTGTAATACCCTATAGGTCCATCCAACCTGTCACAAATGCTAAGATTTTACTATTTTTATGGTCAAGTAGTATTCCATTGTACATATGTAGCACTACATTTTTATCCATTTATCTATTGATGGACACTTGGGTTGCTTTCATATCTTAGCTATTGTAAATAGCACTACAATGAACATAAGGGTGCATTATACTTTTGAATTAGTGTTCAGATTTCTTTGGATAAATACTCAGAAGTGGAATTACTGAGTCATAAAGAATTTTGTTTGTTTGTTTGCTTATTGAATTATTTATTTATGTTTTGCGGACCTGCCACACTGTTCTTCATAGCAGCTGCATCAATCTGCATTCCCACCAGGAGTGCACTAGAGTTCCCTTTTCTCCACAATTTCTCCAACACGTGTCTTTTTTTTTTTTTTTTTCTACCTTATCTTTCAAATCACTGATTTGATCCTCTGCTTCATCAAACCTGCTATTTATTCCTTCCAATATATTTTATCTTTCATATACTGCATTCTTTATTTCTGGCTGATCCTTTTTTATGGTTGTCTATGTCTGTTTTCATGCTGTTGAGTATCCTTATAATCATTACTGTAAACACTCTATCTAAAAAGTTGCTTGCCTCTATTTCTTTTTTTTTTTTTATTACCTTTTAGTCCCCTTATGCCACCTCGCCCCCCGACCCCATAATAATCACCATACTCCTTGCCTCCAATTCAGTTGTTCTGGAAAATTCTCTTGTTCTTTCATTTGGGGTCTGTTTCTTTGTCTTCCCATTTTGGCTGCTTCTTTGTATTTTCTGACTTAGTTGTTAAACTAATTAGCTATTAAATTGCTGTTTGTTAATCCAATCAAGCTGTGATTAGTAGCTTGGCTTAACTATCACAGGGCGGAGCAGAGTAATTCCTGCGAGAAGGGCTATTGCTTCCCCTTGGCTGATGCTTCTTGGAGAGGAGTGGACTGCCTGAACAAGATGGCTTTTGCAGTATGAGGAATTACTCAACATAGAGATCCTGGTAGCTGTTTTTTCAGTTCTCTCCGCAGGCTCTCCTCAAGCATCTCTAATCCACTCTGTCCTCCCACTGCTGGAGCCAAGGGTAAGTGGCTACAAAAGAAATTTTGTGCATTAGCCCTTTGTGCATCTCCCACCATCTCTTCCTGGAAGACAATCCCTGTCGCTCTTAATAGCTGGATGTTCTTTTTTTTTTTTTTTTTTTTTTTCCGGCTCTGGAGCTGAAGGCTGAAGAGCCCAGCTTGGGATTTAGACCCCCTCACTTCTCAGGAGGATTCCCCCAACCACTGAAATATCCCTCGAGAATATCAGCTGCCACCCATGGGAGCCCAACCAGCCTTTTTACGCCTCCTCCACACTCCTTACAAGTCTTGTGGTGAAGTGGATTCTTCTGTCTGTCCACGATTATAAGGCTTCTCCCCAGCTTGTGTGCAGTTGGTTATTCAGGATGGTTTCTCTACAATTTATTTATAATTCCAGATTGGTTCTAAGAGGAGGTTAGTGTAGCTTCCACTTACTCTTTTGCCATCTTGGATCTCCCCCAACACTTGTCATTTACAGATTTATTCATAATAGCCATTCTGACAGGTATTAGGTAATATCTCATTGTATTTTAATTTGCATCTTTCTGATGATTAGTGATGTTGAGTATTCTTTCTTTTATCTATTAGCCATCTGTATGTCCTCCTTGGAGAATAACCTATTTAGGTCCCTAACCCAATTATTACTTGGACTGATTATTATTATTATTATTACTTTTTTTGGTATTGAGTTCTATGAGTCTTTCATACATTTTGAATATTAACTCCTTATCATAAGTATCATTGGCAAATATGTTCTCCCATTCAGTATGTTGAATTTTGTTTTATTGATGGTTTTCTTTGCTTTGTCATAACTTTTTAATTTGATGTGGTCTCATTTGTTTATTTTTATTGTTGTTGCCATTGTCTGAGGACATATATCAGAAAAAGTATATACCTCAAAGATATCTCAGACATTTTATTGCATTTGTTTTCTTCTAGGATTCATGGTTTGAGTCTTACATTTACACCTTTATTTTGAGTTTATTCTAGTATATGGTGCAAGAAGGTTGTCTAGTTTATTTTTTGCATGTATCTAGTTCTTTCAACACAATTTATTAAATACACTGTGCTTATTTCATTGTATGTTCTTGCTTCCTTTTCAGATATTAATTGACTATAAAAATATGGGTTTATTTCTGTGCTCTCTATTGTGTTCCATTGATCTATATGTCTGTGTTTATGCCAGTATCATGCTGTTTTGATTACTATAGCTTTGTAGTTTAATATCAGGTAACATGATACCTCCAACTTTGTTTTTTATCAAGATTGCTGTGGCTATTCATGATTTTTTGTGGATTCATTTAAAATTTTGTTTTATTTGTTCTAGTTCAATGAAGTAAGCTGTTGGTATTTTGAAAAAAAATGCATTATATCTACACATTCTTTGGGTAGTACAGACATTTTAATGATGTTAATTCTTCCTATCCTTGAGCACATTATATTCTTCTAATTACTTTTAAAAATATTTTTCTTTAGTATTTTATAATTTTCCTAGTACAGGTATTTTATCTCCTTGGTTAATTTTATTTCCAGATATTTTATTTTGATACAATAGTAAATTGAATTCTTTTCTAAGTTTCCCTTTCTGAAAGTTCATTATAGGTTTATAAAAATACAGCCAATTTTGGAATATCTATTTTGTATGCTGCTACTTTATTGAATTTATTTATCAATTCTAATGGTTTTTTTTAGTAAAATGTTTAGGATTCTCTATGCCCTGTAATAGCCATAATCTGGAAAGTATCCAAACATTCTTGAACTGCTAAATTGTTTTTAAAAAATCAGTAATATCCATTTCATAAAATACTATTTAGCAGTATAAAGAAATAAATTATTGAAACATTCAGCAACTTGGAAGAATATTAAGAGAATTATGCTTAGTAAAAATATCTAATCAAAAATGACTGCATAATGCATGATCTCATCACTTGACACAGAGGATAGATTGCTATATATTAGTGATTTAAAAGGAGGTGGAGTAGAGGGGAAATGTATATTATTGTAAAAAGGCATCCTGAAACCCTAATTCAAAAGAACTTATGCACCCCTGTGTTCATAGCAGCGTTGTTTACAATAGCCAAGTGCTGGAAACAGCCTAAATGCCCATCTGTAGATGAGTGGATTAAAAAACTGTGGTACATTTACACAATGGAACTGTATAGCAGAAAGAAAGAAGGAACTCCTGCCATTCAGGACAACATGTGTGGAACTAGAGAGAATTATGCTTAGTGAAACAAGCCAGGCAATGAAAAAAAAATGGCATATGATATCATCTGATACAGGAAACTAATGAACAACGCAAATAAATGAACAAAATTGAACAAGAAACAGAGTAACAGTTAGCAGGGGGGAGGGGGGAAAAAGGGAAGGGGGTAAGTAGAGGAAGGGTTTAGCAAAGGAACTAATAAAAATAACCAATGAACATGGACAACGGGGTTGGGATGGACCGTGGGTGGGGGGTAGCAATGAGGGAAAAAGTGGGACAATTGTAACAGAAAAACAATAAAAATAAAATTAAAAAATAAAAGGCAACCTGTGAAATCTATGGGGTGATGGAAACATTTTGCATTTTGACTGTGTCAATATCATAAATTTTATATTGACATATCATTTTGTTATATGTTATCTTTGGAAAAAACATGTAAAGAGTACATGGTATCATTCCTTATTATTTCTTACGATTTCATGTGAATCTCTAATTATTTCAAAATAAACAGTTTAATTTAAAAGTTAAACAGACACATGCAAATAGTGGCTACCATCTTAGGCAGCACAATTCTATACTATAGCTATTGTGGATTTACAGCTGAATAACCTCTTAAGAAACCCATTGTAAATTGAAAATGTTGTAAGTTAAAATGTATTGAATGGATCAAACCTACTGAACATCATAGCTAAGCCTAGTTGATTTCAGCTAAATGCATATCATTTTCACACAAAGTGGAAAAATCACATATCGAATGATTGTAAGTTGGGGACTATTTGTATATTGTATACCTGTGTCAACCCTGTTATTTTATAAAGACCTTAAACATACAGGCTTTAGGAAATGTAAATATTTTAACTAACATATCTAGCATTATAGTATAATGGTCAAAAGATGTCAACTTGGAGGACAGTTTTAGATATTTTATAGACATTTTTCATGTTTAACTAAAAATTACCTAAATTAAATTACAAATGTCCAAGTGTTGAAATAGAAATGTTAACCTTTTATGTCTTTAGTTCAGGTATAGCAGTGATTTTTAATAAATTTAACTTAGGACATGATCAGAGCACAATAAAGTTCTATTCATTGACATTACTAGCATAATGAATAAAATTGCATCCTATAAATTGACCCATTCACAGAAGTTCTGAGAGGACTGAACTACTGTTTCCATGAACAAATACCATTGAGTCTAACTATCAGAGAACCCGAAGAAAACATATGTATGATGGTCATTAAACTAGAGACCAACCTAATTCTAGTGATTTCTGAAAAAGTGGATAGGGCAGAAGGAGGGGCTCTAGGGACATTCTTTCCATAGTATACATTTATCCATCTTTGAGCAGGAAGGAACAGTGACTGGGTAGTGATTTTTGATTTAAAAATTAATCCTGATTGGAGTATAGTATATAAATAGAAAGAACACTACACAGATTTCATGAATACAATGAATGCCAAACTGAAACTCCAGGGCAGGGTCAACTTTTTTAACTGGAGCATAAAACAATAAGTAGACTTAAGATTAAATTAGTAGGATAAAATTAATTACACATGTCTACAATATTTTTTCTATAAATGTGAACTGAAAGTTTCTTTAAATATAATTTACCTTGTTATGATTATTCTTACTCAGATTAATATTACTGTTAAGAGAATATTTTTAGTTCATTAAAATTTCCCTGAGTTGCTAATTGAAATACAGATTCCTGGACTCATCATAAGATATTATGATTAAGTAAATCTGGTGTGTACTAGAATTCGCATGTCAATTGACACCCCATATAATTATAAAACAAGGAATTTGAAAATTAGAAATGAACATTGATTTACCCCTAGGAAAGAACTAATCCTCCAGGATGAATAAAATGTCTACATGTGAAGAAAAGATTATGCAAGGTGGATACGGTGATATTTACCAAAAATACCATTTGAAAACTAATTATACACCTACCATGATATATATTTCTTCTGGGCCCAACACTTATGTTCTAATATAAATTTGTTAGACTAAGGTAAATTAACAAAATTAATAATTCACAGCATACTTCAATTTGCCTTTCTCTGATAACTCATTTTTCTTGTTTTTCAATATGTGGTAATGGAAAGCAGGGAGTGTAACTTTGTGCAGTAAGTTGTTGAATACCTTGGAGAACTGTTTATAACAATGAGTCTCCTTTTTGACTCTTAGAACTAAAAGAAACTAGGTTGCTTCTCTAAGGTGTACTGATCATAACCTTTGTAGAATTACACCAACTAGGCTAAATTAGTGGAGTGTGTAAATTACAGCAGTAGGTATGTTGTCAGTTTGCCTTGCTAACTTTCACTAAAGCTGTAGCCACTGCTCTCATTAATTCTTCATTTTCTCAAGTTAATTAACTAGTATGTGCTTCCGTGTCCTCAATTTTAAAAATGAAATAATAGTACTATATTAATAAAAGGTATTGTGATGGTTGATAGCTTTTTCATAAAACTACAAGATTAGTAAAATAATGATGGCAAATTTAAATCAGAATAGCATAAATTTAAACAATTTAATTTTATTTATAAAATTTACAATTACATTTCAACTTGTAGTATATAACAAAGCCTCATCTGTTTAGTCATATTATAGTACCAGCTTAGTCTTAATTTGTGGTTTAAATTTAACCAAATTTTACTTGCCACTTAAAGTACATCTTCCACAAATACAAATAAATTTTATTTCCATCATTATAACATAAACCCAAATTCTTTCATACATTATAACATTTTGGGATAATTTGAAATATTTTTGAAGAGTCATACAAATTTGAAAAAATACACTTATGGTCATAAGGAAGTTTTGAGAAAAGATCATCTATAGTGAGATGTGAATAATTTCCATTAAGTGGGAAAATGAGATATTTTTTTCAGTTAAGTAAAAAACACAAAAATATCATAAGTAAACAACAATTTTCTTAATCATATTAGAATAGAATATAGCTTTTATAATTAACATATTAATTACAATTGGTTTAGCCTTTTAGCTTCCACAAATATTTTTGTGATGTAATCATTTTATATGTATTTGGTTATGTAAACTTTTCTGTATTTGCATGTAACATTTTTCTTCCTCTCTTTAAATATGGATAAATTCTCAAGATTCTCTTAAGCTTTTTTCTCCTTTTATATTCTTTTCCTGGGAATGTCATCAACTCCTGACCTAATACTATTATTCCCTGTACTTATCTCCCATGCCAGAACTGTATCAGGAGCCCTACATATCAAATTGCTTTCTGGATAATATTGCTGGGTTCCCATTGACAATTAAGAAACAGAATGAGCAAAGCAGAAAAATTACACGTGATTGCTAAAATGTTCACAGTCCCAGTGAATGTCATAACCAAATATTAGTTTAATTGGTCAAGTCATAAATCTAAGCACCACCCTTATTTTTTTCTTACTTCACCTCCTGTGTTCTACTAACATGTTATTTTATTTCCCAAATTGTTCTATAATTCGTCCATCCTTTTCTACCTCTCCTTCCAAAACACTAGTTGAAGGCATTGCTTTCCCTATACTACCACATATCCTATTAACCAGGTCATTTTCCCACACTTGCTTTTCTCTAATTTATTCAATTGCAATAGGAATAATATTTCTGAACCAAATTCTGGTCATGTCCTCTCTTGCTTAAAATATGTTAGTGGCACCCAGCTGGTGTGGCTTAGTGGATTGAGTGCTGGCCTGTGAACCAAAAGGTCATGGGTGGTTTCCCAGTTCAGACACGTGCCTGGAATGTGAGCTGGGTCCCTGGTGGGGCAAGTGCAAGAGGCGACCCATCAATATTTCTCTTGCATGTTGATGTTTCTCTGTCTCTCTTTATCCTTCCTTTCCACCCTCTTTAAAAACAAATAATAATAATATTTTAAAAATATATGTTAGTGGCTTCTCATTGATTACGCGGGATGAACTCCATAATCATGACCTGTTTTTGGAATATGTCATACTCTTTTCCTCTTCTTGGGTGAACTCCATAATGATCGGTTTTCTACACATGTTATATTATTTTTCTCTTTTGGGAAAAGTCTTTCAGCACAAAATAGCTTTTTGACTTTTACTCACATCTTTGCTCCCTTTAACAATACAGCTGCAAGGAGTTTTCATGCATTCTCTATTTATTTTCTCACCTGTATTATAAACCCATTACAATCCATATTCTACTCCACCACACTTAAAATTGTTTTTGTTGAGCTTTAGTACCTTGAAGACAGACAAAGCTAATGGTCATTTTTATTTTCCTAATGTGTTATTGCTTACTCTCTCTTTCAAGAGCTATATCTACTCTCTCTTTCTCAAAAAATAAGTTTGTTTTTGCCTTTTGTATCTGCATTCTCTTTGTTTTCCTTTAATTTCATTGGCTTTAAAAAAATTATGTTTTTTTAGTTTTCCTTTTTGGATATACTACTTTTTTTTCTGTCTCTAAGTGGTAGTAGACTAGAAATTAATCCAAAATTCCATTTTTACTTCATATGTAACATTTCCAGATAATCCTATTTTGTCCCATTGCCTTAATACTAAATATATGCTGATAACTTAGAAATTGTAAACCTGGCTTTCTACTGAACTCCAAACTGATACACCTCATTATGTACTTGGAGTTTCTATTAAGTACTTTTATTCATCTCCCTTAACCATTTCTTTCCCATATTTATTCTTATTTATAATGGTGCCACTCATCAGTTGCTCATTACAAAACCTTAAAAATACTATTTAATCCATTGTTGTAAGAACTGGTCTTTACAGTATATTAACAACTCCTTGAGCTCTGCATTTAATTTTCCCTAAATCTCAAGTTCCCAGGTTAGTTACTCTTCCAAAACCTTCATAGTTTGTGTATTTTTCCTGTTAATAGGTAAACTGTTTGATAGGACAGTGTCTACCTCTTTTATAACTATGTCAGCAGAGCCACATATCAAACATGATAAATATATAAACAGATGTTTTGAATAAATTGTACAATAATGCAGAGGGTTTTCTTGCATCTATTAATATGTATATGTATTCATATAAATATTTTACTCTACTGGCAGTATAGCTTATTTTGTTTCCCATGCAAAGTTTATTAGATGAGAAGGTAATGTGAAATATTTTCAACATTCCTTAATGTAATTTTTCCAAAGCTTTAATGTACATTTGAAACAACTTCAGATCTTATTAAAATATAACTCCTGATTCAAATGGTCTGGAGTACGGTTTGAAATTTTGCATTCCCAGCAAACTCCAAGATGAAGTAAATATTACTGGTTTGACCACATTATCAGTGGCAAGGCTTTAAAGATATCTAACTGTCAATATTCAAACTCTATAGTGAAAATATTTTGAGCAATGAGTTAAATAAAATATTGGGAATCAAAATCTGTAACATAACATTTTCTCCAACTCTAGTATATGGCATCTTAGTTTTCATTGCAATGTTTGTATGATCAAATGCACGATTTCAAAATTCACTTTAGAATATTTTAAAAGCTACTTTTGTTGTAAATTTTAATAATTATAATTTGGATAGGATTAGTTTTTCATTTAAATAACTTTAATAACAACTTAATGTATTGTTAAGTTAATTTCCACTTAGCTGTATGCTGATTAATTTTCCTCTCTAGAGCTAAGCTACACAAATAATGATTCTCCCGTAATTAACACCAAGGTAGATGTTTTATAAATTGAGGGTAAGATATTATTCATAGTGTAAGAACTTATTATGTAGTGCAAATATGAGGGCACTTTAAGTCAGATATTTTCTTGGAAACACTCTTTTGTAGTAATGGAATGTGGTATAAATTAAGTATATTTTAAACATTACTGTCTCCCAGAAATTTTGTTATTTTTTTTCTGGGAAAATGTATTTTTGTTCACATTATTTTAAAGGTAGTTGAGTAGACTACTTCTGGGAATACCAAATTTTATTACTTTTCTATGTTTATCTGAAGATTATTAGATAGCATTCTTATTATTAAAGTCATCATGTTACTTGACTAAATAATATTAAAACTAAAATATAATAAAAAGTCAAAAATACATACTGATCAATTATTATAATATCACTATTATAATTTCTAGTTAAATTCTACATTATTTTTTAAATTGTGAGATCAGGCACTATGAAATTAGATGATATGTTATTTAAGTTACATTAATTTCCCCAGTAAAAAGTTAAAAACAATTATTAAAAATGTATAAATTCATGTACAGGTAAACATTTTGTTCTGTTTCTAGGACTATACAATAACATTGATAATTTAATAGTTCTATCAATACCACTAGCTCCATTAAGAACAATTAAATAATAAAAATAATTCCTGTAGTTTTAATTAGCTATTTTGTTATTCTACTAATTATTTCAAAACAGAAAATAAGTGGTGTTTAAATACCTAATCAAAAACTTCTGACTAGCGTAGTGATAAGAATATATTTACCTTCTAAATAGAATGAGTGTTTCAGAGTGATTAAGTACTTAAAATAAAATGTAGGTAAAGCTTTGACTTATAAGAATGTTATAAATTAGGCATGAACATGAAGATGATAGCCATTTCTAACTCTATTTGGTTTGTAAAGATACCTAAAAAAATAATAGATTTTTCACTTTTCTGATATTTTAAGTTTATTTTTTTCTCTGTAGAGCACATTAAATACTTGTAAGAGAAATCAAATGTCTGTGAAATCTCACTTAACTTTTACACATATTTATGAGAAACAGTTCATAAAAGATGTTTAAACATGCTTTCTTCCTATAATCCTTACCTGAGGATATGTTTATTGATATTAAAGAGAGTGGACGAGAGAGAAAGAGAGAGAGAGAGAGAGAGAGAGAAACATAGATGTGAGAGAGAAACATCAGTGGGTTGGCTCCCATACATTCCCCAACCAGGAACTGAACCCTCAACCTAGGTATGTGCCCTGACCAGGTCTCCAACCTGCAACTTTTTAGCAAATGGGCCAGCACTCCAACCAACTGAGCCATCCAACCAAGACAACATCAATGTTTCATATTTTCAGAAATTTTAGTAACGACTTTTATATTGATATCCAAGGAAAGTATTACCTCAGTCTTACAAATATCTACAAATTACAGTGTCCTGAAATATTTCTGGATTTTTCTGTACTACTAATAAATTTAATTTATTGAGTATTTATATTTCAGAGGGAAACTTTCTCTTCCTTTACTCATGTTTCCAGGGGAGAGAGAGCTTTCTGGGAGAAATAATTTGGGTTTTTCTATCTCCCCACCCTATATCATATACTTCTGTATGAGAAAATATTATTTACTTGTGAAGATAGAGAGTATAAAAAGTCTACTTTATATAGGGTAACATATCCTAACTAAATACCTGTTTTTTTCCTCAACTATAAATAATCATTCTTCCAAGGATGGAGAGGTCTATACTTGTCCTTTTCTGCCTGTGACTTAAAGAAAAATTTAGGAGTGGAATGAGTATGTGTGTCTGTTTGTGGGGCAGGATTGGAGGCGGGGGGTAAGTAAAGATAATGGAAGCATTGAGTATTTTAAAGTTTATTTGGCCACAAATTACAACATTGTTCTACAAGAAAATCTGGAGAATTAATATTGATAAGTTTGGGTCTTATTGCATTAACTAATGTATGCAAAGCAATTAGAAGAAGAGTGTCAAAAATATATGTGATATGCAAAGTTAACCACTATCATCATCAGTATTTTTATTATATTAATACATTTTCTTCTTCACTTACCTAAATATTTTGTCTCAATTGGTTACAGTCAGAAGGGTAAGAGAGAGGTGTCATTATTGAAACATTAAACACCAGGAAACTCACTATATGCATTACAGAAAGGAACTCTGCAAAGGCAGAGACACTGTGTACCTTTACCTAGGTCTCAGACTTGGTAAAATACTTAAACTTGTTATCTAACATATATCTGCCTGACACCAAAGCTTGTGCCCTATCCAATTTACAGTGTCTCCCAGAAGTAATAGGAAATAAAGCTCTAAGTTAATTTTTTCTGTTAGTGTTAAGTAACAGCAACAACAAAAGATTTATTTTTTTGCAAGTCTATGTTGAATGTATGGAAAGAAAATTCACCTGAAACACCAGAAGTTGTATTTTTCCATTTAAGTCTTCAAAATTTTAACGACAGTTTAATGAACATGAAAATAACACTAATGCAATTTTTGACACACATGGTAATGTTATAAAGGCGAATTGATGTTTTCTTTTAAAATGTTCAATGTTGGCCCTGCCCAGCTAGCTCAGCTGGTTAGAACATCATCCTGATATGTCAGGTTTGCACGTTTGATGCCCAGTCAGGGTATAAATAAGTGGAATGACAAATTGATGTCGCGCTCTCTCTCTCTAAAAATCAGTTTTAAAAAGTGTTCGATTTTAAGACAAAAGTTTACATTTCAGATTTATGTCAATTGTTTGCAGTGTATATTTGCTGATTTAATGTCATCCTTTACAACATATTGTAGTTATGACTAACATCTACATGTAATAATGTTATTTGTAACTGTTTTATTTTCATTTTTGCTTTATGTTTTTTACAAAAGTTGTCAAACATTCTATCTCAATACTCATCTACTTCTGTTTTATTATTATTTCACTTTGAAATTATGCAATTTTATATTTTTTCAGTATTTTATAAATATTCTTCCTATTCTGTTTTTAGTCCAGTTCAATAGTAACCATGACAAGCACTGCCTCCCTATTCGTGTATATAAAATGTTCTTCTGTTTGTTTTTTTAATTTGATTAGGAAAACTCCTTCAAAGATGAAGTGAACATCTAAAGTGGTGTTTTACATATACAAAGTGATGAATTGCTTTTTCTTGAATTGAATTAAATCAAATTGAAGCAATGCACTTTTCTGTGATCTCTCATTTTTTATTTATTGGGAAACACAGTTACCTCTGTACTTTGTGAGATATGAAATTCTTTCAGTAAAAAAGAGTAACTTATGTTTTTCCCTTCATGGGGCTCGCATCACTCAGAAACACATGGAGGGGCTTTCGATGAGACAACCACAAGAAAAATCCGTGGGATGTCTGGCAGTTTCAAGTAGAGAGAGGAGGGTCAGGAATGTGTTTGAAGGGCTACAAAAAAAAACCATGAAGTTAAAGTCACCTTTTTAGTTTTATATTTATCTTTGCCAAATTTTTTTTTAAAGTGATGCTGTTGAACTATAATATAAACATATGATCTATGTTTTGGTAACTTCTTACATATCTTTTAAGCCTGTCACCCAGACTGACACCATTCGGCATTTTTGTGGTGTAATAATATTATATGACACAAAAAGAATAGATAAGTTGCTTGTTACAATAGATGGTATAGCGTATCCATTGGGTAATTTGCACACACAAGTACTTATGGTTTATCATCCCATGAATATGCATTCTTCTTTTTGGTTTGTTATACATACAGATGTAGACAAAAAAATATATATTTATATTATTGGTTTATCATCTGAAGTATTATAAGTGGAAATAAATGCAAAATAGAAATAGTTTTAAAATAACACTAAATATGCTAACATGTTCTTATGCAAATTTAAGAAGTACATTTCAGAAGTCTCTGGAAAAGCTAATGTAGTGAAAGGAAAAATTTAACATGTAACCAAAGTAAAAGCTGTTTCTGACATTAAAAAGAAAGCAATAACAGCTTTAATCAGTTGGAGAGAAAAAATTCTGCCTGTATTATTTACCCATTCATAGTGTCAAAAATACTGGGTATTACATATTTGAAAGAAATATTGGTCAGCATGATGTTGAATATAAATTCATTAAAATATTATTTGTGGCTTTCATGCAGAAGGATAAAAAAGAACAAGGCTGGAATTTTAAACAGATTTAAGGGCAAGGAAAAGAAAAGTAACACGAAGAAAAGGAAATATAACTTAAAGGGAAATGCTTAATATTTTTATTCCATTTTTGTAGGCATGTTGGATTGTGTTATTTTAATGCTAATCTGCTAATTAAATGTATTAACCTTAAGTACCCAAACAATTTTATATTCATATTTTCTTTTCCTATTCATCAGATATTACTCCAATTACCTATGACTAGACAGTCATGGCAAGCAAACTTTGAAAATAAGCATGAGTCATTTATGACAATCCAACAAACAACTTTGCACTTCATATGAAATTTAAATGTGAAAATGACAGGAATTTAAGTTAACGGATGTTTGACACAGTATAGTATTTCTCATATGAACTATAATCAGAACATCAACTTTTTGCCAGAGGCTTTTTGAAAAAAGATTTATTTATTTATATATTTTAGAGAGAGAGGAAGAGAGGGAGAAAGAAAGAGAAACATTAATGTGTGGTTGTCTCTCGTGCACCCCCAACTGGGAACCTGGCCTGCAACCTGGGTATGTGCCCTGATTGGAAATTTCACCAGCGACCTTTTAGTTCGCAGACGGGCACTCAATACACTGAGCTACACCAGCCAGGGCTTGCCAAAGGCTTTTATTTCAGTTTGTTTTATACAAACCAACTTGTTCTTTGAAGCATCATTAGGAAGCATCAAAGGAACATCTAGATGGGTTATGCATTGCATGCTGACAGATGACTTAATAAATGTTACATACTATCACTTTCCAACTGGGGTTTAAAGGTTTCCAACAAAGTTAAGTGAAAACAATATGAAGTTAGGAGAAATTGTATTATATTAGTTCTTGAGATTAAAAATATATATACATATAGCAAGCTAGATTCTTTTTTCCTAAGGCTTACCATGTTCTCTTGAACTCACAAATATATTTGAAAAATTTATGATATTAAGTAAGAATCACAAGTTGTTTTGTAGCTACAGATAAATATGTCAAGTGTGAATATCTGAAAGTAAATTGCAAAGGGTGAGAAGTCAAGCACAGCACAGAAAATGTAAAAAATTGACATGAAAATGCAGTAACTATAGTATCTTTGAACAGGAAAGAAATAGCTTGCAGCTAATGGCAAGCTTCTGCTACAGTTTCTTTCCTTTTAAACATTTCTCACATATACTATCCTTTTATTTAGACAAAAAGTAAAACATTTTCAACATACACAATAATTGTAAATTTAAAAACACAGGCATAATAAGAAAACTGTTAAAAATTACTCAAGGAAAAACACTTCCTTTTAGCATATAAAGTTTGTTTTTGATTAAATCTCTAGTTTGAAAAGCTTTAACTCCTCTTCGAACATAAGATTTATACTTAAAACAAGTTTATTTAACAAAATAATTGTTAAAATATGCACTGAATAATATGATGAAAAGAACCCTATTATTTTTGTAATCTTAAGTCATTTCATCATTTTTTTCCCAATAAAATTGAGATTTAAATTAGAACAGGGGTTTCATTTGGCTCATAGGAGCTTTTGTGGAGCTTCAGGAAACATTTTAGTTAAATTACTGCTGAAACTCAGTATTTGGATAAGGCTCATTATCATGGATTGCTGATAATCTATACTTAGGAGAGAGAGCCTAAGGCAGATATTATCGGAGGGTGAATTTGTTTGATGATGACAGAAGGTCCAAATCCCGTGGCTTCAGCCATGATCACTTCAAGTGTCCCAGCCCTCCAGAGATAGAGTTCCTCATATTTTGTTTGCCAGATGGAAATGGAGTTGCTGAAATAAAGTTGGTTACTTTTTATTCTAATTCTCTTTAATGATCACTATAATCCCACAAGTCTGGACATCAATTTACTGATTAATTTCTCTCTCTTCACCATAAGAGAGTTAGATTGTTCTTGAAATTTTGAAACCACCAGAAGTACTTTTGAACAATTAAAAATTAGATTGATAAGTTATTGAAGTACAGCCCATCTGAATTTAGAGAATTCTGTGGTATCTACCTAAAGAAGAATCTGAATCTATTTTCATACAAGATAAATATTTGGCAGTGGTGATAAAAGTATGCTTGGGAATAACCATTTCCCAAGAACAAAGGGAGACAGGTTCAATAAGCAGATAATATATATTGTTCAAATAGATAGTCTATATAGGTAAGACTATTAAAAAAATAGTTTTGCCTGGAATAGAACTCATGTTCATAATGAGAAGAACAACACTGTTAAAATAACTCTTTAGTGGAACATTTATTTTTTCTGTTAGAAAAAGAAGTACAGGAGAAGGTCATCCTTAAGAATTTAGTTCTGGATTTCTTCAGGTATGAACAACGCACACCAGGTGCAATGTTTAGTAATACTGTCGGTTTCTAAGCCACCGCCTGCCTTAGAATGTGACTTCTATTTTTATAACTCATTAACTTAGATAATGACTAAAATAGAATATAAAGAAGCATAAATTATAACATGACAAAATTTTTAAATACTTTACAAATTGTTAAGGAAACAAAGAAAACAAATTCTAGAGAGAAAATAACAAAAGAAAATCTATGCCATGAAGGAGGAGCAGGTTCACTGTATAATAAAAGAAAAGAATACAGCTAACCCAAGGCAATTACAGTTTCAATGAATATTACAAATATTATTTTATACTCCTTATGATTATATTAAAATTATCTTTTCTCTAGCTTACTGTAGTGTAAGAATACAGTATATAATACATATAACACACACACTGTGTTAATGCAGTATTTATGTTATCAGCAAAGCTTCTGGTCAACAGTAGGCTATTAGTAGTAATGTTTTGGGGAACCAAGAGTTATCCGTGGATTTTTTACTGTGCTGGGAGATTGACACTTCTAACTTCTGCATTGAATCACAGAGATGATATATAGAATGCCTTAGGCCATGAAAGAGAGGACATATACCTAAGACCCAAAGAGCTAATAACCTTAGTCACAAAAGAAAAAATCAGAGAACTAAATAAAACACTTTGTCCTCCCAGTAGAGATAAGAAATAAAATCAGATAACCCATTAAAATCTAATGGCTTCTACTCCTTTTGGTGATAGAAAAATTAAGCTTGTTTATTCACATACTGTTTCCTACACTCTTAATTACAGCATGAGAGCGAAAAGAATTTAAGAGTGAAGGAAAGAGAAGAAAGGGTAAGTATAAATACAGGAGTGAAAGAATTAGAGTGAGAGAAAAATGTGAGGTCTGTCCAGAAAGTATCCAGCCATGCAATATGAAAAATAGAGACATTTATTGAAGAAGATACAAGACACAAGAAACATTGTACAGGACAATGATGCCTGAGTCCTCTTCAAAGTAGGCACCTTGGAACCTCAACAGTTCTCCCAATTGCCATCTGCTGTGCCATCATATTTTCCTGAATCTCCTCGATGATCTGAAATCTCTTCCCTTTCAAAGGTGATTTTAATTTTGGGAGAAGCCAGATGTCACAGGGCACCAAATCTGGGCTGTAGGGGGGCTGAGTCACCTGAGTGATTTGATGTTTCACAAAGAACTTTGCAGGAAAAGTGATGCATGAATAAGCACATGGTTGTGATGAAGCTCCCAGTCACCAGTTGCCCACAGCTGTGGCCTTCTGAATCATCCAAATAGTTTCCATGCAGGAATGTACAAGCTTAATGCAAAAGGTGATGCAGAAAGTCATTTTGAATGTGATGGCCACACAATACACATGATCATTCAATGGCAACATCTACTGCCCCCACTGACTAGTACAGTGAAGTTGTCATTGTTCACACATGCACATTCCAGTCCACTCTCCTTGGCTGCCAGCTTACATCGATCTCTTGCAAACCGCTCTCTTTATATTAATAATGGCTGGATTTTTTCTGGACAGACCTTGTAAGTGAGCAACAAAGAAGAGCGTAGACAGGTACACAGACTTAAGATTTATGTTTAGAGATTTATATTTATATTAATATTTACTTTTAATTACTATGTGCCTATCTTCTTGCAAACATTTTGTGTGTCTTAATTGATTTATTATTTATAACTTCTTAAAATACAACTTTAATCCTTAACTCAATTATTATTTATAAAAAACGAGGTTATATAACTTTCCTTAGGTCACAAGCTGCTTAATTCAGAACTGCATCTTGAGTCTAGGTAGTCTAGCTGTAGCCTAATCCTCTTAATCACTCACTGCTTCAGAGATAAGGAAGGCAGAGGAGGGGAAAATAAAGAAGAATGTCAGTGCTGAGAAGGATTAGTGAGAGAACTAGTAGTAGATATTTGAAGCAAGTAATAAATGGACAAGTAATATTAGAGATGTATATAAGAGTAAATAACAGAAAGGTATTTGTGGTCTGAAAAAGGGGATAAGAAGAAGGAAGGAATAAAATAAGACTGAGAGGTAAGAAAAGCAAGTTTGACTCTTACTCTAGTCTTATGTACTATTAAAATGATATTTCTTACTGTTCTTCAATATGTTAGGGTGGAAGTATTTTGAAGAATGGGGGCTTGCCTACAGATCTAGAGTACTTGGAAAAATCAGGGAGCCAGAGGAGCAGACAATGCAAAAAAAGATCTTGCTACTTGTTAAGTAATGGGGAGGGAGGTGTTCACAAAGTAAAAAGTAGAAATCAGAAAATCGTGAAAAAGTTGAGACAGGAAGTGATGCCATTTGTTCACTACTCATCCATTCTTCATTTATCCATTATGTATGGAGTGTTGCCTCTGTGCCAGGTAAAGACTAGAGCTACCCAAGGTAAATATAACAAAGCTCCTGATATCAAAGTGCTGGAGCCCTATAAACATTTGAAGAATTGTAATAGGTAGAGTATAACCACTACTTTGGGGGTAGATGGGCTATTGAGTGAGGGAGTGTACTTACATCAAAGAAAAAGCTGTTCACCTTTGAGGACCAAACCCAGTTTTTGAAATCAACAGCTGGACAGAAGACCTGGAGCCTAGCTTTACTGAGAAAGAATCCAGAGTGAGGGAAGGAACTCTAGGAGTTCCACTGAGAGTGAGGGATGGATAAAAAACAAGCAGCTGGAAAATGGAACTAAGTTTGGGTGAATCTGAGAATATGAGGCTGATTCCCCATTTACCTTGGGACAGTCTGGAAAGTCTAAAAGTCTCTCATGTAAACTCTTCATTTGATATAGTGACAAGTCCTATATGATGGAATGACTGTAAAGAAGAATGTATCGATCTTGGCACTATTAATATTTTTATCACCTAACTCTTTTTTGTAGGGCACAGGCTTCTACACTGTAGTTTGTTTAACAGTATCCTTGGCTTCTACCAACTAGATAGCAGTAGCACCTCACTTCACACAAGACCTTCATAAACGGCTCCTGACATTGTCAAATATCATCTGAGGTAAAATTAACCTTTTGTTGAAAACCAGTGCACTAAATCAAGGATGGCAGAGGAAGGAACCAACATAACCCCACAGAGTCCCCATCAAATACAGCAAGAAATGCAAAGAACTCTCAAGAATTTTTTGGTGCCTAGAGCATGTGTAAGGAGATGGAAGGATGGATACAGGGGTTTATGAGATAAATAATAAACAGGAATAATCTTTGGGTCAAAACGAAGGGGATGCAAAGTAGAGGAACTTTTATTTTATGTAAATAAGTGCTATGTCAGAATTCATGAATTTCAGCAGCAGATGACGACAGCGACTACATTTATCAACCACACATCTTCTGTGTATGCCAAGACAGGATATCTGTGGACAAGACTAGCCAACATCTCACCCTGTGGATCCTTAGATAAGCAGTGGGCAGTAGTTAAGTATAAGTTTCTTCCCCCATTGCCATGTTTCTCTTTCCTCCCAGAGAACATCCTAAGACAGTAAGTTTCGGGAAGATCAACGGAGAGAGAAGACTCCACACAGATATTTAAATAAAAAAATTTACAGTCAGAAAGGAGATATTGCAGTAGGCAAGGTGAAGCATTTTTTTGACCAACCTTAATGGCTGCCACAGACCAAGATGAGACCAGTTATTAAAAATAAAGAATTTTCTAGTAAGGACACATTAACTCATAAATCATCTTTCTTATTAGAGCTATTATGATTGATTGCATGTGTGAGGTGCGAAAATTGGACATGTCAGAGAGTAAACCCAGATGCTCAGCCAAGTGAACTAATGGATAGGATGTCACATATACTGAGAAAACAGACACAGTATAAAAAGCACATTTTCTGGGGGAAAGGAGGTAATGTACATTATGAATACATCCAGTAGGCAGTGGGTTATATTGATATCAAATTAAAGGAGATATCTTAGAGCATTTTTTAAACAATGGACAGATTGCACTTGAAACAATAATATTGAAAGCATCCAGGGAAAGTGTATAGAATATGGCACAAATAAAATACAAAATAAAACACTGGAAAATTTTTTGAATGAATGAGTGAGAAAAAGATTTTACATGGGAGACATTTTAGAAGGCAAACCATATATATGAAAATAAGCCTATGAAATAAATTCTTTCATGAAAAATGTACTTGAAAGCATAAAACATTTCATCTAAGGATTAAAAACTGTTTTATTTGACACTAAGGTCACTGGTGAGCTTCAGAACAAACCATTCAAGCTAGTGGCTGGATGGATTACGGAGAGTATTCAGCCAGAGTTGACTGGCTAATGTAGAAAACTCTTTAATTAAGTTTGAAGTAGTATCATAGCGAAGACTGGGAAATACAGAGAAGAGTGTTTGTTTTCAAGCTGCAGGAATTGATACTGTTGGCAGAAACAGTGATGGACAGATCAAGGACCTTAAGTACACAAGAAGAGACAGGACAAGAAAATAAGAAAAGGAATCACCTGAATAATGGGAGAAGAATGGGTTACTTTGTGTGTTTATTTTCATCATGACTGAAGGAAAAATCATCACAAGATTTCTAGCTTTGTGGTAGTGTAAGTTTTAGGAAATCCCAATTTGATGATTTCTATTTCTGTTTAAGAAATAGTTGAGAAAAAGGTCCTCTTCTCAGGAGGAGAGGCACGGGAAGTTGAGGGTAACTTAACATTTTGAAATAGTCACTGTAAAGAATTTTAAAAGGGAATTAACCTGGGTTCAAAATGTAGTTTTTAGGAGCATTGAGGATTTTACTGAAGCAGATCACACAGAATAACTTGTAGGGAAATATCTGTCACAAATGACAGAGTTAGGACGAGAAAGAATTTGGGCATTGATTTTGAAAGATATAAACCCAACAAGTACTTGGTTAGAAAACGTGGGGAAAAAAAAAAAAGCCTAAAACAAGAAGCTAACTAAAATTGTGCTCTACTTTAAAACCAACTAGCCAAGATTTGGAAACAGCTCAGGTGCCTGTCATTCTCTTATTCCTGTGGTTCCCCACCAGGCATGGTGTGATTTTCATAGTCACGTTTCCAGCCTTTTTCAGTCTGCTAAGTGGTATTACACTGTCCTTGTGGCTGTTTTCTTCCTCAGAGATAAAGAAGGTCAGGCTGTGATGAAAAAGGATGAGTACATTGTCACATGTATTCACTTTTATATGATGAGACAAATCCTATATCTATCTACCTACCTACCTACCTATCAAAGAATAAACTGGTCAAAAATTGATGAAAATGAAGAGAATATTTCATATATATAAACTTTACTTGGACATGTAAGTCATTAAAAGGGAGTTTTGTTAATTCCCAAAATACTGGTGAAGAAAAACAGTACAAGATAATTGATACTTTAAGGATTTTAATAACATTAAAAACATTGTAAGGGCATGTACAATAATCTTAAGAGGCATCATTTACAATTAGTTTTGCTATATATATTTCTCTATTTTCTAAATTTTCTAGGTTGAGCTTGTATTGAACAGGAAAAAATATAAAATTTGATCCAATATTTAAATTACATATATCCTATTCCAGAAAACAAAAGGAAATAAAGTTTACGACAAGATGTTTTTAATTTACTCAAAATTCTTTTTATCTTAAGTATAATTAATATGTATTCCAAAATAGTTTAAAATTTAATGTTTAATCATTTTCTGAAAAATATTTTTTGCAAAGTATTAATTCTAAAGTTTCAGTTCTTAAAAAAATAATGTTACCGTAACCATCCATCTTATTCTGCTAGACTTTAAACTGTTAATCACAGACCAAAATATATACATATATGCGTTTTTTCTAAACAAATATTCTATTCAGTATTGACTAACTTACAGTTACTTTTTAATATCTCAAAGTAGCTTAAGTCTAAACACACTTTGTTATTAGTATTTAGTTCCTGCTTCTGCATACTTTCATAGGTGTAGCATCTCCATTATTAATTTGAGTAAAACTATTTCTATCATTATCTTGAAGGGGGAATGAAAGTTAAGAATAGGAAATATGATTTATTTACAGAGAAGAAAATATTTATCCTCCTGGGCTCATGCATTCTTTGATATATTGAATATTCATTCCTCTGTTAACATTATTTGCTATATAGAAGCAGCAAGTAATTACCTGAAGTCCTGTTTTCCTCTTCATGAGTTCTAATAAAATCATGTGATAAGTGAATCTTTGGAATAATTGGAGGAAGTAAATTGAGGAGACAAAAACAAATCTTAATAAAATAAAAGAACACAACTACAATTTCAGACACATACATTTTGAGATATATAATGAAAAACAAAATATCCTGCCAAGCCAGAAAACCTCTCTACAAAGGTAGAAGAGAAAGAAAAACAGTTTTATTATTGAATGCTTATTATTATTATAAAACAGTTTTATTATTGAATAAGCATTCAATAATAATGTCATGTGTATAGTCAATCTCTGCAATTTCAAAGACAGAAAGAAATCTCACCAGTTTTAATAGCCAAGCAGATACCACCCATAACACACACGTTCTCAAGATCAACAATACTTAGAACTCAAGTAAGAGGACTTGACAACAGCATTTTTAATACACAATTTATTCTAGATTCACCTTGTAATTTGGGTGACATTTGTGTTAGTTGATTAGCTTTATTCAAAGGAAAATAGTCTCCTCTTATCTTTATTACAGTTGGTATTTTGGAGCTTGGAGAGAGGTTCCCATCATAGTCAGAGTCCCACTCTCCCATAGGAACTGAAAGTTAGGAGCATTGTCTTTATTGATTACATTTCAAAAGTCCTTGGGAAAGATACCCCTGGGTTGTAAAACTGGCAAAAGGTTCATGTAACTCTTTAAAAGATTTATATACATTTCAAAGAGGCAAAGAAAGAATATTGCTAAGGTAAATGTTGTAAGAACAGAAGGCTGGGAAGATTTCTTTTCTTTACTCTCAACAAGGAGAATTGAGCCTCTTGTTTTAAAATTGTGTTTGCCCTTACAACGCACACACAGGCACTCTCACCAGCACACCACACCATACCACACCACACCACGCCACGCCACGCCATGCCACACCATACCAGGCCACACATTCCCACAGGCAGCGTATGAGGGTGGATCAAATACTGAAAGTATCGGATGACCTTACAAATATGTTAATTGGTTCTACTTGGCCTTGCCACCCTTTGAAGCTTTTGTAAATTTCCTTTCAAAAGTGCCACAGGCACAACTTAACTGTAGTCTCTTAGATATTTTACACTGGTGACTTCTACTGACATTACTGCAAAGATTAAAGTGGACTCTGTATTGAGATTGGGACTTTTGACACTGACCTCTGTTTATTGATTACTCCCCTCGGAGACTGATTCAAAACTTCACACACTCAGCAAGACATTTCAGCTATTTTTTAAGATCTATCTTATGTCATGGAAGGGATCTTAGAAAAGCAACAAGTAAGTAACTGATATGTAGAGTAGTTTCAGCACTTAATTTGTTCCCCAACTATTTGTCTATCCCGCAAAGTAGAAGAAACTTCCTCTGAACCATTTCCTTTCTGGACGTTTTCTGCATATCCCACTTTACTTTTAGTCACCCCCAACTGTCACCCCCATAGACACTTGACAATTTTGAGCTGGCTGCTCAAAAATTGTGTATGGAAATGTTTAAATTTACTTATTTTATTTAGACTCCCTGCCGGCATCCTGCTGCTAACACATTTGGTTATTAAGCAATTACTCTTGATTGATTCCGTTTATTCCAATATTTTCATTTCCAACTTCTGTTAGAAATTTCCCTCTCTATATTGAGACGTGGCTTCATGTATTATTTAAAAATCTCAGATTACTTCTTTTACTGTTCTTTTAATTTAATTTCTAAAATCTCATTACGTCATTAGAGTTTTGAATTATTTGCCTTATCCCAAAATAAAATACTTATAGTTTGCAATGGAAAAATATATCAAGATTATAGTATACTTTTATACAAGATGGGAGGAAGAGCAGGATAAAGTATATTATACATCCCACAATCTATGGCCAAACTGGGCTTAGGCATGCCGCAGTTCAAAGGTAAACCCATTTCCCTTCATTCTTCTAAAACATGAGAAAACCCTCCTTAAGGATGAGCTGCAGATGGAAAGTAAGGAGAAAAATCATACTTCCAATAAATACAAAGTTTTGAAAATGAATACACCACAATTAGTTTATAACACTATGCATTAATTTTAAACATTCATCAAAATCATATTTTATATCAATCTACTTTGAATAATAAAATAATAGGCCATACAAGTTCTTCAACGTATTAAAATATAAAAGCAAAACATTTGACTCAGCTATTATTTTAAAAACACAGTCAATATTCCATGTGTAAATGTGCATAGATTAGGAAAAATGGTCTTACTACATATTTGTGAATGATTTAAATTAAAAATGTCATTATGATTCTGCCAAAAAAGAATATATGTTACTCACTGTAAAAATAAATTCTTAATATTCTTTACCTGAAACATTATTATTGATTTTATCCTTAATATTAAAGTAATGATTTTTGGCCTTTCTAAATTTCCTCTCATTCTTTTTTGCTTGCTTCTTACAAATACTTGCAGATGGATATCATGCTACTGCGTATTTGGTCAGTGAAGCTGAACACATTTGTTTTTTTTAAGTAAAACTCCAGGGACTCCAAATAAACATAAGTCAAAAAATAACTATTTTCCAAAGAATATAGGGTGTACATTTTAAATAGCAATTGTTATAAAAAAGAAACACCTACTATTATTTTGATATAGCTGTGGAAGTTAAAATCATTGAGTTTATAAGGAAAGAATGTCAAATGTCATTTACAGCTTTAAATTTCATACTTCTTCCTGCTCCACATAATTTTCCTTAAATTGTACATAAAATTAAAGTAAGTTCAAAATATTATAAAAATAGAGGTTTAAGCATTTTGTAAACCATCAGGCTTAGCAGCTGAGTTAAAGGACAAGGTAATGGGCAATCATAACTTTTTACTTTTCATAAATGTTATCAAATCCATTGAATTTAATTTTAAGAGACAGTCTGGCTTCAGTTGATAATGAGTAAGCCATAATCCTGAACTTCAAAATTTTTATTGATTCTTATAAGGGTTGAATTAATCTGAGTCCACTGAAATCTGGTTCAAAGATGGTTAGATAAGATAATAGATTTATAAACTCAGGACTGGAAAGTTATTGTAAGGTCATCTAGCCTGTCAAATTCTTCTTTATGCTGTCTACAGCAATTATACATACAGGTCATAGATATATATAATTTGGCATAAAGTATTGATGCAAAAAATATAATTTTGTACAACTTTAAAATGTTTAAACTCCACTGTCATATGTGTTTTGAAAAATGCTTCATAATATTACTAGGCAATAAGAAGTGATAAGCATTTTTTTTTATATATGATGAATGTATAACTAGGAAGTTAGTTGGAAAGTACTATTGTTAACCAGCAATGTATTAGTAAAACTAGAATTAGAGTCTTTATTATTACTTGAATAAATTTCACTAATAGGTTAATTCATTGAATACTTTTTTATTTTCCAACTTCAAAATTTAAATGCAAAGTACTTTCTCAGGAAAACTGTAAGCCTTAACATACTTTAAGACTGATTTTTTTTTTTTTTTTTACAGAGTCTTATTGCACTACTGATTTCTGTCAGGACTTTATCACAGATGTGATTTAATATTTACTGTATGATCTGTTATTTGATGTCATTCTGTTGGACTCTCTAAGAGCAGTGGCATTGCTGTTTTTGTCACTGTGCTTAGCAGAGTATACTTTGTACCCAAAATTTGATGAGAAATATTGGTTAAGTAAATGGATTTGTTATATTGACCTTTTTGTCTATGCAACTATCTTGCAGAATATCTAGTGTAAAAGATATTAAGTTGGAGGTAAGCAATTTTACATTTTACTCTGAGCCTGTAATTCATCACATGCTTCATTGTCTCAGTTCATGTAGAATTGACACACTGGTGTCCTGGAAATATTAGAAATTTCAATTTTTTAAATCAGATTGAACTTTTCATTCTTTTCCCTCAAAGAGGAACATAGTTGTGTGAATATTGTTAGCCATCACCATTTATATGTTTATTGGTACAGATCAATGCCAGGTATCTTGACATAGACCATCTTTGTTCCGGGAAGAATCACTTGAGTGGACTTTTAATTACATAGATATAAAGTAAATAGGCACCTAGTGTCTCCAGGGATGGAATTAAATGAGGTTTTTCTTTCTTTTCTGATTTGATGAGATACACATTTCTTGTTGTGTAGCTAATAGAAGTTTTGTGTCTTTTCTGCATAATTACTGATATAGTGAGATGAACATTAGTCAGAAGGGAGTGGGTACATTTCCACAGAACTGTTAGAAAAAAATATAAGATGGGGATTGAAATAACAACTTAATTTAAATGTTAAATTGCTAAAATGTTTCAGATAAACTCCTGGTAAAATATTATATTCCTGGTAAAAAACAATTATTTAAGTTTCCATAGTACATATATAATACTTCATGGTTTTAATCCATACAGTGCTTAAACTATGATAAGTCATGGAATTTAAAGAAATATTATTGTTTTGCTTATGAATAACTTAAATGCATGTAAAAATTACAAAGTAACTTTCTTTAAAATTACCCCTAATAGGAGTCTAGTTTCGTTGTCACTGATGTCAGTAACCAATCATGTGGTATTTTTCTGGAACATTTAGCTTCAACAATTTTTTATTTATTATTTCACCAGTTAATGTAACTGTATTTCTCTTTCTTTCTTTCTTTTCTTCTCTCCTTTTCTTTCATCTGAGTTAGATCTTGTGGTGGATGTCTTACTGAAAGAAAATTGTCCACTTTATCATCGTTAAAAAATTTTTACATAGTACTTTGAATAAAACTAGAAAACTCATTGTTCCGTTTAAAAATGGTGAATAATGTTGTAGACCACACTGCATGCTGGTAGTTCTTTTTATATTTTCCTTTTCCAGGTAACTACTCAGTACATCAAATAAACCTTTGAAAATTATTTTATGGGTGAAAATCATCTTTGAACTTGAACACTGTGATTGCACTGAAGTTGATTTTGATCCAGCACCGGCATCATTTGAGGCTGATTTGAATCAATAGAATGATCATGTTGAGAAAACAGAAACATTAGGAAATTCAGTACATATTTCTGAAAACTTTATTTTAGGCAAAATTGTATTATGACTGATATTATCTTGACTCATTATACTTTATTCAATTATGTGCAGATGGTAATCTTTGATAAAAGGGTTTTTAGACTTGAGGAGCCTCAATTTAGGTTATCTTCTGAAATAAATTTTTATCTAGGTGACATATGGTCAAAGAACAAAACCACATAATGCTACTTTATATCAAGCTAATATTTCCAAATCATAATATTATGTTGAGCACATGATTTCAAGGCAGCTAAGTGGGTTCCACAAATTGAAAGAATGCATTATTTTGGGAATTGTTTGCTCATTTTAAAAATGAGTAAGACCTGTAAGTATAACTATGGGTTCTAAAATAGCCCACATTTTATATGGTAAAGATATGCTTTGTATTTCTGGAAGCCTAGCTCACATTCAAATCATACTGTAAACATGTTTTTCATAACCTTGCCGTTTGTGTTCAATAACTCTAAAAAGACACAAGTGGTATATCAAAACTTCTTCCAAAGCCATTGTTAATATTATACATATTCTAAGTGGACTTTTTGCTGTTGTTTTGGTGGTAAAAAATACACCTCATAAAACGTATCATCTTAACCATTTAACTGTATAGTACATATGCGTTGTTGTGCAACAGAACTCTAGAACTTTCTCATCTTGCAAAACAAACTTAAAATCCATTGAACAATTCCCCCTTACCCCTCTTCTTAGGCCCTGGAAACCATTATTTTACATTCTAAAATGTGACTATTTCAGAGACCTTACAAAGTGGAATCATGCAGCATTTGTCTTTTAGTGATTGTCATTTCACTTAGCATAATATCCTCAATTTTCTTCAATGTTAATGCTTATGACAAGATTTTCTCAAAAAAATGAAAATGTCATAATCATTTTGATATGTTTGTTAAAAATTATTTAAAGTCATTTAGAATTTCTTCTTTTTATATTTTAAAGCAAAGATATTTCTTGGTGAATGATACCTATAAAGAAACCCAATATATATAGCTGATGGTAATGATCATTTAAGTAAAGCTTTATTATGTACATTTTTATTTCATATTTTAAGCAATTAATGAGTATAATGAATGATTAAAATTAGTTTAATAGCATCATGACACAGTATGTTATGAATTCACATTTTCATGAGTTTTTTTTCATTTTATTTATTTTTAAAACATATTTTATTGATTATGCTACTACAGTTGTTCCAATTTTCCCCCTTTTGCCTCCCTCTGCCCAGTACCCCCATGCGCTCTAGCAATAACCCCTCAGTTCATGTCCATGGGTCATGAATATAAGTTCTTTGACTTCTCCATTTCCTTTACTATTCTTAACATTGCCCTGTCTATTTTGTACCTATTAATTATGTTTCTTAATCACTGTACCTTTTCCCCCATTCTCTCCCTTCCCCCCCGATGATAACCCTCCATATGATCTCCATATCTATGATTCTGTGGAGGCTGGTTTAGCTCAGTGGATTGAGCGTCGGCCTGCAAGCTAAGTGTCGCTGGTTCGATCTTCCAGTCAGGGTACATCAGAGAAGGAAAACTCTGACTCCAAAAAGCCTCCTCTGCCTTGCGGCATACCTCTTCAGGGGAAAGGCTACGGGAGTAAACCCCGACAGAAAATCCGGAGCCGGAGTCCCTAAGGCGGTTTGTAGTCAACACTGCGCACCTGAACCCAAGCTGTATCGACTCCGTCTTTCCCTTGGATCCTTCAGCTGCGAAGAGAGGGGGGTCTGCTGCATGGGCAACAGCAGACCCTCCATATTACCCTGCCCAGGCTCTGTAGCTTCAGCGTCATCACAAGATGTCGATTCAACACGGGAGGAGACAGATACCATGTCACTCCCGAGTCGGACTGCACAGCCATTCTCGGCGGTGCAGATAGACTCTTAAGAAGCTACACCATCATCTCTCGAGACCTCGAGATGGACGGCTGCCGACGACGATCTATGATTCTGTTCCTGTTTTAGTTATTTGCTTAGTTTCTTTTTGTTTTTATAGATTCATTTATTGATAGTTATGAGTTTGCTGTCATTTTAATGTTCATAGTTTTGATCTTCTTTTTCTTAAATAAGTCCCTTTAACATTTCATATAATAAGGACTTGGTGATGATGAACTCATTTAGCTTTACCTTGTCTAGGAAACACTTTATCTGCCCTTCCATTCTAAATGATAGCTTTGCTGGATAGAGTAATCTTGGTTGTAGGTCCTTACTTTTCATCACCTTGTATACTTCTTGCCAGTCCCTTCTTGCCTGCAAAGTTTCTATTGAAAAATCAGCTGACAGTCTTATAAGCACCCCTTTGTAGGAAACTCTCTGCTTTTCTCTTGCTGCTTTTAAAATTCTCTCCTTATCCTTAACTTTTAGCATTTTAATTATGATGTGTCTTGGAGTGATCCTCCCTGGGTCTATTTTATTTGGGACTCTCTGTGCTTCCTGGACCTGTATGTCTATTTCTTTCCCCAAATTAGAGAAATTTTCCTCCGTATTTTCTCAAATAATTTTTCAATTTTTTGCTCTTCATCTTCTCCTTCTGGCATCCCTATGATTCAAATATTGGCACTTTTGGAGCTGTCCCAGAGTCTTCTTATTCTCTTCTCTCATTTTTTTGGATTTTTTTTTTTTTCATTTTGTACCAGTTGACTGTTTATTTCTTCCTTATGTTCCAATTTATTGAATTGAACACTGGCTTCCTCTCCCTCACTATTGATTCCATGTGAATTTTTCTTCAGTTCACGTAGTGCAGCCTTCACTTCTTCCCTCATGTGTTTGCTGTATCAGTCATTTCTCTGAGCATCATTATCACCAGTGTTTTGAACTCTGAGCCTGATAGGTTAGCTTTCTCTTTTTTGCTTAGTTCTCTCCCCCCCACCTCCCTGGAGTTTTAATCTGTTCTTTCGTTTGGGCCATACTTCTTTGTCTCCTCAATTTGATAGCCTCCCTGTGTTTGCTTCTGTGTATTATGTAGAGCTGTCACACCTATTACGTGATAAGAGATGGAGCTTAGGTATCCATCAGTGCATGGCAACTTGTTTCGGCACTTTGTGGGGGAGGGATCAGAGAGGGGACAATGCTGCTTTCTCACTTGCTTGGCACTTAACCTTTTTCCAGTCACTTCGCCTACCTCCGTATGTGGCTGTTGCCCTTCTAGTTGTTGCTCTGGTGCTGATTCCCAGAGTGGGTAGGTTTGTGTACATTCTAAGACCATGAGACCCTCTAAACGATCTCTCCAGAGAGACAAACAGGTTCTTCTGCCACCCCAACCCCCACTGGTTTTCACAGTCAGAAGCAATGAGGCTTTATTTTCCCAGTGCTGGAACTGTGAGCTCTGGAGCTGAGATTGTGACCAATGTGTTCCTCTTGGCTTTTATCTGCCACACATGGATGTGGTACTGCTCATTCAGCCAGCCTACTAGCCATAGCCACTGCCTTGTTACCTCCACCTTGCCTCTGCCATACCATGTTCTCTCCACCCCAGCTCCCCAGCTCTGCCCCTCCTACCTTTCTGGATGAGTATTACATCTTTAAATCTATGGTTGTTGGACTTCCATACAGTTCAATTTTCTGAAAGTCCTGGTTGTTTTTTCTTTGTTTGTTTGTTTGTTTGAAGTAGTTGTTATCCTTATGGTTGGGCAGGGAGGCAAAGTATGTCTACCTATTCCTCCATCTTGGTCTAAACTCAATCTCTCATATGAGAATTATCTCCTGTTGTGTGTGAACTTTTACTTAAGTGTAGTTCACATGCATTATAACAATATATTTGCTTGTATAGAAAATAGTAAAATTATTTTATTTCCAATATGTGAAATAATTACAGAAAATCATTGTATTATTTAAAATGATGTCTGATAAAAGTATGTTAAAATACTAACAAACCAATGAGTTAAAAAGTATCACCTGTGCCTACAAAAATAGTGAATAGTTATTAAAAGTATGTGGGGAACTGGCACTGAATTCGATAGGGAACAAAGGAGACAGATATCAAACTAATTATTGTTTCTAGCCAAGGTGGAGAGCAGTATCATTCATTTTGTAAGAATAAAAATCTTAGAATGCATTTGTTTTTAAGGAGGATAACAACTTCAGTTTGGAAAACTTTGGTTTTGGAGATCTATGATCATCCAAGTAGACATGTTCAGCTGATGTTGTACATATGGGTCCAGTTCTCAGAAGGGTTTGGGGCTTACAAATATTGATTGGTGAGTCATGGAATACAAAGGAAAAAATCTCCATAAGAGAAGAACTGAGAGTCCATTTGTCTATGGAGTGTGCCTAGTTCTTAAGTACAGTTAATTTATAGTCTAGTCAAATGATCCAAAAATAATTAAGAGTTGACTATGTATTTAAAAAGAACAAATGAACACAAAGGTTTGCAAAACTCTTATAGAACTTCTGGAAACTAGCTTGAAAGACACTTCTCTTATAGGGTGAGCTGAAAGTGATAGTTAGAGATACTTTCCATGAGAGTTTCAGTTATCTTTCCAAACACGTCTTTAGTTAAAATAATTTAATATTTTTTCTTTATGCACACAATGTGTTCAAAATCCTATGTAGATGTCACTCGTGCTATTTATCTCCCTATATTATAAATTATTTTTCTTCTGTCTTCATTAATTGAGATATTTGAGAGCAGACAAAGCTTTATTCCTAAGTGTGACTCATGGGAGATATGTCATTGATTTTATTTATGGTGACACTATTCAAAGCCCTGAAACAATAATGAAATTGTGACTGACATTCAACAAATGTTTACTGACTTAGAAATTGATTTAAAAAGAAACCCTTATCTCTATATCTTAGAAAGCCTATTGCTTTCACCACCACACTACCTTTGTTTTTCCTGGTCTCTCAAATTATAAGCAATCAGAATTTCTTCATTTAATTAGTCTTCTACATTGTGAAATCTCTTCTTGATCTGCAAGGATGTAGAATTTAGTCAATCACATACAGTTCCCTTTTTTTTTTTTTTTATGCTTTGAATTGAGATTTACCAGGGCCCAGAGACATGACTTTATTTAATATAAATATCTCCTCTCACAACTGGGAATTTTAATTCTTTTGTTGATGTTTATTTCAGTCTTCACAGTTTGAAAAAATGTTTTTGACATAAACTTAAAGTAAATTTAAAAAGGAATGCTTTTGCTCTTTCTATATGATCTTTAAGTAAGATAACATTTGTCCCAGCAATGGTTCTAGACTTCCTGGTTCTTATTCATTTTTGTTTTTTGTTTTTTGTTTCTCATTAAAAATGCTTCAAGAAAGGGACCTTTTAAAGGGTTGTAACATTTACTGTACTCTTTTGTCATTCTAGGCTCAGATTTCCCTGAACCTATTCTTACAATGCATGCTTTTATTTAATTTGACCTCGGGATACATTACAATTATTGTCTGATATACATTTTTTTTAAATGAGCTTATCAGAGAAAAATCTTTGCAGTTACATGAGTTTATTTAAGCTTCTCACTATCTTTGGTTCTTGTTGTGTGTGTCGGTGTGTGTGTGTGTGTGTGTTTCTTTCTTTAGGTAATAAGAGTGGATGAATCATATATAGTAGCAATAAAACCCCAGTAACCTAAAGTCTAACAGTAACCCAAGCTTTTGCAAACATCAAAATTTAAACCTCATATTTGCATGTATTTCACCTGGGTACATGGTTAGTGTGAACTTTCTTAAAGCACATATCTTTACTAGCTCATTTTGAATGATATATAGCATACTGCTTGTTAGAAAATGTTATTTATAAGATTTTTAGACACCTGCAATGCAATCTTCTTTAGGATTATTACAATAGTTTGATTTAAATATCAATTCTGTCAGTTTGAAGAATTGAATTTCTACAGTATATCAAAATTGACTTCTGGCTCCCTGTCTCAAATGTAACCCTAGATATGTGGTAGGAGTGAGTCTGACAGAGTTGAGATAGTCATATAACATTTTTGAAAAAGTACTAAGAAATGGGAATTTCACAGACATACTCATAGAAAGTGGCAGTCCAGAGCAGTAGAAGGTCCAGTGTTGTACTCTTGGAGTAAGTAGGGAAGAGCTTTTCTGTTGTGCAAGTTTGAGGCCTTCATATTACATGAAGCTCCTCATTTCTCACCCTGTCACCACTGAGAGGAAACATAATAAAACTGGCAGCTGTCCAAAGAACGGAACCAGTGGAGGACTCTAATACAACTAACTGAATGAGGACCCTATAACGAAAAGGATAGCACTGAGCCTGCCCTTAACACACTTCCTGAGTCCATCAGCATGGGACAATAAAATCAAAGGAGAAAGCTGTACTGGAAGTACCCAGAGCTCCCTGCTAGGCAGAATCCCATAAGAGAGGCAAAAGGGTATGAAGCATTTCTGAATGAGAGATGTGAGAGAAGCTCTGAGCACTGAGCTCTATCCTGCCTCAGCCACTACCCTTTCAGAATGTTGCCTGGGCCACAAATTAATATGAGAGAAAAACAGACTAAAAATCACTAGGGAATAGAAAAATTTTAAATATTGTTAAAGGAATTGGCATGATAATATACAATGACTAGGAATATGTATTAAGAAAAGCAACAGTTCCTCAAATGTATTTGAGAGTTTTAACATAGGTTTCTCAAAAATAATAGATTTGGCAGGCAAAATATTAGTAAAGTTATTGAATATCCGAATAATATAATAATTAGCTAGAATGAATACATATACTGGGTGAGGCTTGCAGCTATCTGTGTGGAAAATAATACACTAATTAATAAATAATAATACAGAATAAGCTGTGTTTCATGTATTCACAACTCTAAACCTGCTTGTGTTCCATTCTGTACATTCACACCAACAACCTGAGTATACTTATTGCTCACACTTCTATTATGACAAAATTAAACAAATATTGGGTCACAATGATAAACCCCCAAAATCTTAAGTCCTAAAAAAAAAGTATCACATAATGTTTAAGGCCAAAGATATAAAACAAGATGTCAGAAAGAAAGAATAAATCAAAAACTAACAATCTTAAAAATATATCTATTAAAAAATAAAATATAAAATATAACTGAATGATTCTTGGGTGAAAGAGAAAAATCAGAAAACAAATATTTTTAAACCTAAAAACTGAGGTTCAAATCAGATATGTGAGGCAATAACAAATAATTCACTTTCTTTGACCTTTGAGCAGAATTTACTATCATTGAAGGTTTCCTTTTCTTGAAACACAACTACTTTCTTGGCATCTGTGACAATAGCTCTGTTTATCTTTCTGGCCTATTTTCTCAGGTTCCTTGTAGACTAACCTTAGTGCCCCCATTAAATGTTCTAATTCCTCAAGATCAGCCCTAGACCCTTTTCTCTACCTTTTTCATCTACAAACCTACTCATCCATTCACCTGCCTTGATCAGATACTTACAAAATACTTCAAGTTTATTCCTGTACCCTGTATCTATCTCTCAGTGACAAACCTCTACATCCATTTGCTAATTTGACATGTCTAAATGGAAACCAGACTCAGAACTCCAGAGTATCCTGTGACCTTTATCCCTTAATAATATTCCTCTCTAATAATGCTAATAACAGTATCAAATACATCAATGTTATATTAGTAAAGCGTTAATATATTGATATAAATGACAATAGTATTGTGTATAGTATACTTTCATATACTTGATGAAATTCTTAGCAATTTATTTATATACTTTTATTATTCTTTTTTACCAATTCATAACCTAAGTTATTAATTATAGTGAGAATTTAAAGATTTAGGGTGATTCAGAGACAAATTTTGTGACTTTCTCAAGGTCACATAATTAGGAAGTTGTTGAGATGAGATATGAACCCAAGTAATCTGAGCCTTCCAAAGCCCTTACTACAATCTTTCAGTGATATATCTATCCTGCAGCACACATAACCAAGTCCTGCCAAGTTCAACTGAAAAATTGCCCAATCTTTTCTATTCTATTCACTAAATATCTGTATTACTGAGAGTACTTAGATTGCTGTAATAAATAGTTCCCTAATGTGTAATATATCTACCCAACTGAAAAAAAATAAAAATAAACATTAAGTCCAGAAAATATCCCAAGATAGGATATACCTGGTTGTTGGTTGGTTCCCTCCCATACGGGGTTCTGGGGTACAATCTCTTGGTGTCCCGTGGCTTTGCCTTTCCTTATGATTTTACTGTGTCTGCATCAAGCTGGTAAAAGATTAAAAACAGGGAGAGTGCATATAGGATTTTTTTAATGAGCTACTCTCAGAAGTGGCTCACAACACTTCTGCTTAAGAACCAATAGTGAGAACCCATTCAACAGGTAACACTCAATAGGTAACTGAGGAAATGGGGCAAATCTATTCTAGTTCTTTACCACTCTTTCTTTTTTATAAGCTGCCATCACTTTTCCCATTGTTTACTTATAGAGTCTCCCAGGTAAACACTTAGTAATTTTTTTCACTCTTTTCCATTTTATTCTCCACTTTAAACCCAACATAATTATTCAATTTTCTTGCTAAAAACTCTTTAATCCTTTCCATCGCTTATGAGAATACCTAAAACTTAGCAAGACCTTGGCCCCCACTTACCTTTTCAACCTCATCACACTCTACAGTCTTCTTTTTCTGAGCTCCAGAGGTATAGACTTTCTTTCAGTCTGTAAAGCATGTCTTGCTCCATCTAGCCACAGATCTGTTGTACATACTGATTTGTCTCCCTAACATGCCATCTCATCTTCCTTGTTGGTAGGTCCTAACTCATTTTTCAGAACCAACAAAGACATCAATTCCTTAAAGAAACTTTCATAAGATTCCTTGTTTGAACCATGTTCAAAATTTTGAAAACTGTTTCTTTCTTGTTCTTGCTGCACATTTAATATACTCTCCCTATACCATAACACTGACATAGTTAACTATAATAATTTAGCCCATATTTGCTTGCATATTAGACTATTCCAGGATAGACATTAAAGATATCTGTTATTGACTATGTTTTCTGTTATTCTAGTGCCTGCCTCATTTTACAAATATAAAATCATGTTTTCAGTTTACTTTTTTACTGCATTGTTCTCCTTTTTATGTTTGTCATATATGCAGACTGTCTTTACTTACTAATGATAGTAAGTAAATAATTTCTAGGACTAACACTTGAGAACATTGAAAGTGAGTGAGATCATGACCAACCAAGAGATGTGATTGCTTTGCATAAGGAAAATTACTCAAATATTATCTAGGGGGTAAATTATCTGATTTTCTTATTTTAGATAATATAAATTTTGCCTTTTAAACAAAATATGTAAGCATCTTTAATGAGTATTTGTGACATGACAAGAGTTTTGCACAGTATGCATTATCTCATTTAATTTTTATAATACAATTGAAAGTTCTATTATAGGAGAAATAAGAGAGAATTGAGTAACATTCTGAGGGTCACAGTTAGTCAATGGGAGAGCTTGGATGGTAGAGTGGTTCTATCTTTAATGCTTTCCTTGCTGGGGACCATCACCACATGGACACCTGACTTAATCTTAAGGCACAGTGACAAGTGGAATAATTGGGAAATACATATCATTTAAGATCAGGAGGAAATCCTTTTCATTCTTGTATTTTCATTCTTCAACATAGTATACTCTAACAAACAGAGTAAATTATGGTAAGGGAACTAGCGTGTTTGAGCCCTGCTCTTAAGAAAATTGGGAAAATGAGAGGCAAAATTCCATCTATATGTGGCAGCAACATCATGACTAAGTTCTCTATAGCTCATATAATATCAGGTTTTCCCAGACTAGTGGATTTTTTTTTCTTTTTATAAGAGAGTGGTGAGTGACCCTGGGACAGAAATGAGAAACTATATATGGAGCAGATTTTTGTTGTTTTAATCTAAAGTAACAGAAACCAAGGACGTTTTTAAAATATACTTGAACATCAATTTTCACATAAGAGGTAAATATAGCCAAAAATCTCCAAACAGATGGTAAGAAAGTTAAAATTAGGAAGCATTATTTTTCTATGGGGCTGAAAGGAGTATATAGAAGTGGCTTTTATGAAAAAAGAAACAACACATAAGTAGTATTAGTGGAGATTTTGTGGCAAGACTCTAAATTTCTTGAGGATACCAATATGCTATGTTTATAGGGTACATCAAGACAATATCCATACAGATTGTTATCAGGGTCTGATTTACTATCTGGTTCTTCCAACTTTTAAAATTTTTTCTAAATCAATCCCACTACCTCAACAAGT
Source organism: Furipterus horrens (assembly GCF_987537825.1). Taxonomy (NCBI): domain Eukaryota; kingdom Metazoa; phylum Chordata; class Mammalia; order Chiroptera; family Furipteridae; genus Furipterus; species Furipterus horrens. Next base: position 30,209,686 of record NW_028327182.1, on the reverse strand, counting down.
CAGTATTTTTTTTAACATATTCTAGTTTATGTTTATAGTTTACCAACTTGTTCAAGAATTATCCAGATGATCAGGAAATGTACTTAAAGGAATTGGCCTCTTAATTCTCAAAGAATCCTGGATAATTTATGTTCTTCACCAGGAAATTTTGAGGGATAGAGAAAAAGTTGGGAGAAAAAGTGAATGCTCCCAAAAATTCATTTTGCATACACCAGGCATTTATTTTGTGCCTCTTTATGTACCAAAGATATTTCTACAAGATGCAGGAAATATAAAGATAAAAAAGATAAGGTTCATGCCTTCAGCTGAATCACTTAGCAAGCAGGATAAGAAGAAATAATCTTCAAATAGTGTGGGTTTTTCTTAAAAGTAAAGGTGGCAAGGACAGTAGGAGAGAATCCCAAACAGCTGTTGAAGGATGAGGTAAAATAAGGATGCTACAGGTATTTGGGCAAAGGGTGCTCCTAGCACAACACAAGACAATTCCATATAGTTACGGATATTTGGAGAGTGAAAGCAGCAGACAGACCACCCTGCCTGTGATCATTTGAGATGCATTGGCTCAATTTCAGCAAAACTGTCATGCAGCCTCAGGGACAGATCCATAAAAGAGAGGCTAAAATAGGCAGTAGCTTACAGCTTCTCAAATCCTGTTTGGGGAGAAAGAAAAAAGGCTTGGAAAAAGTCCATACAAGAGCTTGTATAAAAGAACATCCAACATGTTTTCATCAAATTTCTTATAAAAATGGTAGGGTAAACACCTGCTAAGAAAAACAAAGGCCAAAGCAGTTCTCTATATGAGAAGTGTCGGACATTAGCCTGTTCAGCTTCCTCAGTTTGTCAGCAGTTGTGCTGTTGACGACAGTCTGATCTTTGAATGTTAAGGACCAGCTTTACCACACTGGTCTTGAATGGACGTAAATTCTCTCTTCCATCACATCCCAATGAAAAAGATGGGTATTTTTAAACTTTATTTCACAGGTCAACTCTACAGGTTTTATTTAGTAATTATTTGATAGTGTTTTAATTCTGTGGTAGGATTTCTTATTTCAATATTGGACATCTGAGAAAGAGAATACATTATATGTTTTTTATACATATATACATATATATAATTGATTATTAATTTTCATATAAATAAACAGAATTAACTCTTGAAACTAAAAGCATAAGCCTCTTGAAATTAAAAATACTGGTGTGGTCTTTGTTTCTAAATCACAGAATTTCTATTAAATCTTATTTAGAGGGAAAAAAAAGAATGAACAGAAGGACGAACAAATAAAAAAAGAGAGAAGAGAGAAATGAACAATAAAATGGAGGAAGATGGAAGTAAAGTGAAATATATCATTAAAATATAGAAATAAGTTACAGTTCACTGAGATACAGTCCCAACTCCTGACACTAGACTGGGAACTGGACACATGGCTCCCATGACAGATGTGACTCAAGCCCCCTTTCTAGTGCTGAATGATATCTTATTGTAGCTTCTTTCTGAGCATATACTCCATTCTCTTTCTCTTTAGCCTGGCTTTCTCCAATTCTCTATGTGCACAGCTAAATAAGAAAGCCTCACAAATCAAGCATTGGGAACCACAAATACTTTATAGTCCCAAATAGTGAATCAGAAGACAAAGATTCTCATTAGCCCAGTATGGTGCCTCTTGCTCCTCTTTCAAGTCTGGTTAAGGATAAAGGGCCATGGTTGTAGGGGTCACATTTCAGGGTGGGAAGTTTTTTCAGAGAAACAAAAGTGGGCTGTGTTCTTAATAAATGATTTAAATTAGAATTTTTTGTATGTTTGATTGATTATGCTGTTACAGTTGTCCCGACTTCTTTTCTCTTTGCTCCTCTCCACCCATCACATCCCCTCCCTCCAGCAGTCCCACCCCCTTTAGTTCATGTCCATGGGTCATGGATATAAGTCCTTTGACTTTACCCTTTCCTGCACTATTCTTAACATTCTCCTGTCTATTCTGCATCCTCCTACTGTGCTTAATCCCTGCCCCATTTCCCTCCTTTCCCCCTTCCTCCTCCCAACTGTAACACCCCCACATGCTCCCCGTACCTATGATTCTGTTCTCACTCTGGTTGTCTGCTTAGTTTGTTTTTGTTTATATTTTTTTAAGTTCTGCTGTTGATAGTTGTACTTTTGTCATTTTAATGTTCATAGTTTTAATCTTTTTGTTAAATAAATCCCTTTAATATTTCATATAATAATGGCTTGGTGATGATAAACCCCTTTAGTTTTACCTTGTCTGGAAATCACTTTATCTGCCCCTCTGTTCTAAATGATAGCTTTGCTGGTTGTAGGTCTTGCTTTTCACCACTTTGAATATCTCTTGCCAGTCCTTTCTTTCCTGCAAAGTTTCTTTTGAGAAATCAGCTAATAGCCTTAGAGGGACTCCTTTGTAGGTAACTCTCTTCTCTTGCTCCTTGTTATGCCTGATATATTTTTGGTTTATTGCATGTCTGTTGATTTTTGAATGGTTGTTATACATTTGAATTTTTGCATGTTGTGTGATGAATTTTCCTTTACTCCTATAAATCATCTCAAGCTTTGTTTTGAAATGTGATTAAATTTATTCAAATAACTTGATTATTTCAAGGCTTGCTTTTAAAGTTTGTTAGGTGGAACTAGAGTTGTCATTATCTAAGCCTATTTTTTATTTATGTTACTGTGTCAATGAATTTCCGAGTTTATTCCTGATAGCTTATACATTTTCAGTTTTCTTACTCAGGCTGAGGTGAGCATAAACTATTTTTTGTAAGTATTTTTGTTTTTGTTCCTTTTGGACAGCCCTTTTCTTGGCTTTGGGTAATTTCTTGGCATCTATGAGATAATCGAGACAAAGATGGAGACTGAGGTGGAGTCAACTGCTATTGTCTGAAGCTCTCAGTATTTCAGTAGCTCTTTTCTACTTGGTGCTCTGACCTCTGCCTTCTTGCCATCTTGGCCTCTACCCTCCACCCCCCCAATTTCCATCTTCTTAATGGAGAACAGCCAGGCCTTACCTGAATTCTCTTTTCCTCTGCCATAGACGAATAACTCTCTTCGTAAGATGTCAAAATCATAGGGCTCATCTTGTCAAGTTCCCCTTTCTCAGACATCATGTCACATAATGCTTCATGTCCAATAAATGAAAAACTTTCATTCACATAATTTATTTTATTATTTAGCTGTTTCATATGTATCTCTGTTCCTTGTTATTCCATCTTATTTAGAGGTATATTCAAGATTATCTTTTATATTAATCTATGCTTTCTTCAGAGTTATACAGTCTGTCAAAATATAAATATATTATTATTAAATAAATAATAAGCAAAAATAAAGATTAAAAGAGTAAGAGTAACCATTCTGGATTTTTCAAATTAAATAGCATAGTATTTATGAATTCCATAATGGTAAATATTTAAGCTTAAGAGTCATTCTACATGGAAGCACATACTGTGTTCATGGATAGGAAGAATTAACAGTTTAAAATGTTTATACTACCCAAAGCAATCTATAGATTCAGTCCAATTCCTATCAATATTCTAATGATACATATTTCATAAAACTAGAACAAATATTTCAAAAATTGATATGGAACCATAAAAGGCCCCACATAGCAACAGTGATCCTGAGAAAAAAGAACAAAGTTGGAGGAATCATGCTACCTAATATTAAACTATAATATAAAGCCATAGTAATCAAAACAGCATGGTACTGGCAAAACAAACAAACAAACAAATAAAAACACAACAGACACATAGAACAATGGAACAGAATAGAGAGCATAGAAGTAAACCCACACCTTAATACTCAATTAATACTCAACTAAAGAAGTGAACAGACACAATGGGCTGAAGATAGTTCATTCAATAAATGGTATTGGGAAAATTGGACATACAAATGCAAAAACATAAAACTAGACTACCTTCTTACATCACACACAAGAATAAATTCCAAATGGATCAAAGACTTAAATTCCAAATCCAAAACCATAAAAAGCTTAGGAGAAAACAGACATTGCTTGTTGTAATTTTTTTGTCTGATATGTCTCCCCAGACAAGGAAAACAAAAGAAAAAAATAAACGAACGAGATATCAAACTAAAAAGTTTTTGCACAGCAAAGGAAATAAAAAACAAAATAAAAAGGCAACCCACAGAATGGGGAAACATATTTGCTGATACTTCTCATAAGGGGTTAATACCCAAAATTTACAAAGTACTTACAAACCTCAACACCGAAAAAATAAACAACCCAATTAAAAAATGGGCAAGTGACATGAATAGACACTTCTCCAAGGAAGACATACAGATGGCCAATGAAAAGATGTTCAATGCCACTAATCATCAGAGAAATGCAAATTAAAACCACAACAAATTACCATCTCACACCTGTCAAAATGACTGTCATCAATAAATCAACAAACAACAATTGCTGACAAGGATGTGGAGAAAGGGGAGCATTTTTGCACTGCTGGTGAGAATGCAAACTTGCAAACTGGGGAAACCATTGTAGAAAACAATATGGAGTTTCCTCAAAAAAAAAAAAAAAAGTATCTGCCTTTTGAGCCATAGATCCCATTTCAGAGAATATATCTGAAGGAACCCAAAATATTAATTCGAAGGAACATAAGCACTTCTATGTTCATTGCAGTGTTATTTACAGTTGCCAAGATATGGAAGCAGCCCAGTGGCCATCAGTAGATGAGTGGGTAAAACAGCTATGGGACATTTACACAATGGAATACTACTCGGCCATAAAAAAAGAAAAATTTACCCTTTGCAACAATATGGATGGATCTGGAGGACTTTCTGCTAGGTGAAATAAGCCAGTCAGAGAAAGACAAATACCATGTGGTTTCACTCATACATGGAATCTAATAAACAAACTGAACTAACAAGGACAATGGGGACAGACTCATAAATGGAGAGCAGGATGAGAGCTTGGAGGCATGTTAGGGAGTGGAGGGATTGAGCAAAAAGGAAAAAGGACTCATGGACATGGACAACTGTGTGGTGATTCCTGGGGGGTGAGGGATATCAGGGGACTAAATGGCAATAAAATAAATACAATAAAAATTTTTTAAATAAAAATATAAACCCAGAATGAAAAGACAGAAAATATAGTCTTTTCCTTAATATGCCTTGAAAATATATTCTATTGGAACATTAATTTGAGTGTTTCAATATAATTTCTATAACACTGATGAAGAATAAACACATATCAATATTTAAAATAAACTGCAAAAGGTCTTGTACAGAGCGTATGGTGAATAAAAATGTAGTTCAAAATCATTTAACAGCTCACTGTCATTTTACTTATATATTGTAACAACACTTAGTGTTCTTGACAACTATTTTTAATATATGTAAAAACAAACTTTTTAGGAAACATTCTTTTAATGACTATGACACTGTGAATACTTAGTAAATATCAGCTTTCTACTTTGGGTCTGCATTTTGTGAATACATATCTAATAACTAGGTCAGTGCCCAGTTATCTTTTGAAAATGCAGTGTCACTTTGTCAAATTTCTACAAACATTCTAATTGTAGATTCTAGAAACCTATAATATTGTATTGTCAGTGTTTGGTGCAATAATTGTACATTGAGTTAGAATTTATTTTATTGAATTTCATTTTCTATGATATCCTTAAGCATGCATCTTAGATAAATGTGAAAGCTATAATTTGGTATTTATTTTGCCTATTATTTTTACAGAATTACTACCAAATTGTAATTCCAATATTGATATTAATTTTTCCTACAATCACATAAAAATATTAATACTTTTAACATTATCTTCCCCATCTTTGGGAAGATACATCCTCAACTTAGTCTTATCACATGAGAAACTTGTTCAGAATTTATAAGTTAGTTTCCCTAAAAAGTTTCCAAAATACTTATATGCAATAGAGATATGCTATTTAAAAATTTAGAATTATTTTTAAACCTTAATTATATTTTGATTCAATTTTATTATTTAATATAATTTGTTAACTTTTACTGATGTTATCTCAATTCATATTTAAATTAAATTCAATATTTATTATTCTATTTGCTTCTGTCTGGTAAATTGTGCTTACTAGATATAGAACACTGAAGATGATTTTTAAAATAAAGCCTATATGTAAGTGATATAAGACACTGGTTGTTTAATATATTCTAAATGCATGTTATTTTATAATAAGTTTTTAGGCTAAATTTTATAAATTTAATGCTTACTTCTGAAAATATTTTCAAATTATTATTTTTTACAAGTAAATGTCTATTTAATGTAGCTTGAGTGCTCAGTTTCTTATTTTATTTCTAAATTTGATTCTAGCATACAGAAAGTAAAACCTTGAAGGAATTATTTAGAAAGTGATGCTGGTGAGTTGCTTATAAGTGCTAAATTTAATATATTTCATTATCATAAATATATAACTATCAAAAACTTGAGAAAACTTCCATATTTTTGGTGTATATAATTTTCAATCTCCTTTTTCTAAAACTGTTTGGAAAATTAATATCCCTGATTTCAAATTTATGTTTTTTTTTTTTGTTATGTGCTACTGTGAGAATTAATATTTCAATGTTTTAGTGACTACTTTAAGATTAAGACTCTAGATACTTTACATAGATGTCCAATGCCTGTAGAAGGTGGCTCCTACTTCCCTCAATTCCTCAGGAACAAGAAGTGTCTACAAAAATGTTGATTCAGAGTTAGAAATATCAGGATCCAGCTGCTTACAAATTCACAAAATATAGATATTTCAGCAGATGTTTTCTGTTAGATTGCACTGAAGAATAGAAAATCTTGAAACATACTAGAACTGAGAGATTTCTGAAGACATTCTAATGAGATTCTAATTTCTAGGTCTCCTGTTCTTTATATCATTTTGAATTCCCATCCTCCTTGCTCCACTGAAAACAACTTATTTATCCATTAAATTGCTGCTTTTTCCTTTTATCCTATATGGTGTGTGTGTGTGTGTGTGTGTGTGTGTGTGTGTGTGTGTGTGTGTGTGTTCGCATTGCATGCTACTATTTACTAGCTAGCATATCAGCAGAAGAAAGATAGAAGGGAAAAATTGATTAAAAAATATATATACAAAGGTGTGTGCAAGGTATAGAGAAATAGCAAAAGATAGAGTAGTTGAGGAGCTAGCAAGGTAGCAAGTTATCTATCTACATCTAGAAAAAGAAGTGAAAAGAAAAGAGTAATTATTGGAACTTGAGGAGAGTGTTTGTGTAATATTAGCTTCCAACAGCAGCTTTGTTCTTTGTTAGGGGGAGGCAGCAAACCCAAGAAGTCCAAGATGGAGAAAGCTGGGACAGTAAATAACACACCCATCTTATTTTTAAGCCTCTTGCTGGTGTTATTCATTAACCAAACTCAACTAGAAACTCAAGGGCAAAGGGCCCACAACAATTTATAGATAGTAGCTTTCTGTCATTGTACCAAATGCTGAATACTGGACCTGGGTGAGCACATAGAAAATATCTAAGTCAATAGAATAAAATAAAAGTCCCAGCATTGATCCCTGGATCACTATTACATGAATAGGTCAAGGCAATGAGTAAGAATTAGCCAGCATGACTAACAAGAAGTGGTCACTGAATTTGCAGGAAAAGAAACAAGTGGAGATGGTGTCTGGAAGCCGGGTAAAAATTGTCAAGGAACAGAAAGTGGTCAACCATACAAATACTGAGATTTAACTATTGGATTAAGCAGCATAGTGGTCATTGATGACCTTGATAAGAAGAGTTTCACCGGAACAATGCCTGTTTTGAGAAAATATAGGAAAAATATGAAAACAAAATGATAGAAACACCCAACACAGTAAGGAGTTAGTTGCACTGCAAAATAACAAAGAATTCCCATGTTTCTTGGGGTTGAGAAGAGCAGTCAAGAAAAGGTGTTATTAACATTTAAGCAACATGAACAAATGAAATATATGCAGGGGGAAGGGAACAAGGTAATGATATAGAAAAGGATAAAATAATTGTGAAAACTGTGAATTTGAAGATGAAGAAAATATATGATCTAGTTCATAAGTAAAAACATTGGACTTAGAAATGTCTTACATAGAAGTTCATATAGTAACAAGAGGTAAGACAAATACAGTTTAGTGGATAGAGTATGTTTGATTCACTTCTGTGTGTTTTTATTTCTCAGAGATATAAAGTGAAAAAACTGAGAATCAAAATAAGAAATAAGATGGTGAAGTACTGAAAGAGTAGAAGTTGTGAAATACGCATCTAGAAAAACAGATAAGCAATGTACTTGGGAAATGTGATAAGATTTTTGCAGACATCAATAGCAGCCCTTTGTTTTGTGAAATTATTAAATTAAGTGAAATAAGTCACTTCTCAGAACTGTTACATGTTTTAATGGGAAAAAATTTTGACTAAAAACTACAATGAGCAATAAGGAATACTTGCCTCCACTCAGTATAAGAGCTGTGGGTTCAAAAAAACAGCCATCCTTTGATAGGGTGTCAGGGAAAACAGCCTCACTACCCCAGTGTCTATTTTGATCCAATGTACCTGGGATAGAAGTATTTTTAAATTAATAAGAAAATTTGTTTGTGTATCTCTTCCATTAGAATCAAATCAATGTAATCCTGAACTCATATCTTTGTCTAGGTTTCTCTTACACAGCTCAGACTCATATACCCACCTGCATATACTTTTTTTTTCCCTAGAAGTTCTCCTTCTGCAACCTCAACCCTTTAAGTAAATGTAACATACCAACTTGCCAACTTGAAGTTGGTAGGCTCAGAAACTTCGGTGTCATCCTTAACTCCTCTCTTGCATATCCTGAACCCTTCCTTGAGTCAATTGTACTGACTCCATCTTCAAAATACATCTAAAAATGCTGGAGTAAGCTGGCACGTTTATAAACAAGACTGGATGATCAGGCTTGTGACCAAGTTCTGTACACCTTAAATGGTTGATTTTTAAAATACAACAAAGAAATGTACCTTAGGCGAGTTTGTAACAGATAAAGGAAATTTCCTTAGAAAGATTGGATAAAATATCCAAACAAGAAAATTCTGTTTGAAGGCACTAACGTTGCCAAAGCAGTTGGAACTAGAGGAGCCAAGATTCCAGAGAGGAGAGTTCATTACATGAGCTCAGTATTGACATGATGCTTTTCTTCTCTGCATTTATGGCTATTTTTGGCATGTGATGAGGCTCAAGGGGCAACTGAGAAGCTAAACAGAAGGTGGCAGAAAAGAGAAGAGAAGCCAGTGAAGCTTTTGGCAATATCACAGAGCAAAAGTAAACATTGAAGTTGCAGGTTGCAAAGGCAGCCAGGATTTGAGATCCCAAGGTCCCTGATAAAGGACAGGTGGAGAGAAGTGAGGATGACATTGTATTTCTTACCTTCAAATCATCTGGTGGTTTTGTGCCCTGCTTGGTGCAAGAAGCTCAGAAGCCAAGTGGAATCAACTAAAAACAAAGCGGAGTTCAAAGAGGACTGACAGTACTTAAGATTAAGACTGACAATGAAAAGAGTCAGTTCCATCTGAATGAGGGAGAGGAAAATGTCAGAACTCTCTTGTGATTAAATACTTAATTTAAAAAAATCAAAGTTCACTTTCCTAAATATTATCTTGATTTATATTACTTATTTTTTATTTTGAGTTTTTTATGGCATATCTGTGAATATTGTTAATTTCTTTAACTATTAATCCATATTAATGTTTTTAAACTTCATTTTAAAATATATAGTAAAGAATCAAGCATTATAGTCATATATTTATCTAGCAGACATATAACGAGCATTGGTGCAGTGTTCCTGTTAGATATTTTGTACATGGAAATAGCAAGAGGATTAGCTAAAGATTCTATTGTAAAAAAAATTACCAATAAAATAGATGATAAATATATTTTGCCATTATACATTACTTGGAGACTATGTTGACAATAATAAAGAGGTGCAGAATTATTCTTTAAAGATAAAGGAAACTACTGATAACATATTCCAAATATATATTCACATTTCTCTTCCTATTTCACAACGTAGAAATAATATAGCCTACAACATACTACATTTGTTCATAGAAGAGCAATCTTAATTTGCCAAGATTTAGTGGTTTAAGAAATAATTATTTAATAAGGCTAAATTATTCAAATAAATTTTATTGTACTATTTTTTTCTATTTGATAAATTTTGTAAAAGAGTCTAAAATATGAACATAGTTTGAATCACTTAAATGTTTAATTTTGGGATAAAATTAAATGGAACTTTAATATATCAAGTGTACAAAATTGATCAAATAAATTACATATGAAGTATAAGTATACAATACTATCTATAAACTATATATATAATGAACCAAAAGTTAATATAGTCAAGTAGCTAACATTAATTTTGAGCAAGAAATTTTCATACTTATGATTTTATTGCTGGTTATGCTGCATATGTTTACTTCAATCTAGTCCTAACAAAATAATGTCATTAGAAAAACCATAGACTCAGAAACAAAAGACTTCAATTCTATCCTAATTCTTACCATTGCAAACTTTTGAGTCTTGGAGAATTAAATTAAGCTTTTTTGGACATAAATTAACTCATCTGGAAAAAATTCAGTCAACTTTTAAGATTTTATATTCCTCAGAAAATTTATAGTTGTATCATCTGTGTTCACCATTTTTAGTTTAAGACCGTTTTCTCAATATTGAAAGCTGATGTTAAAAATTTAGATCACTGTATTAAGAGAAAATGGAACGACTAGGATATTTTTTTAATGGACCATGTTAAGTTGAAAACAAATCTATCCAAGATTTGAAATTTACTTAATTTTATTCAACCACTAATAGGTTATTATCCCTCTAAAAATATCTAAACATGGGGTATATCCTAGTATAGATTCTAAATTAAGCATAATTCCTAATATGTACTTTGTAAGAATGTGTAAATACATTTAATGTTCAGCTTCACTTTTTACCTGTGTATATACATAGACATATAATAAGCATGGATAATACATTCAGTATGTATCACAGATAAATATGCATAAATATAATGTATTCACTATCATATTGCTTTATTACAAAATGGAAAACATTACATTATTATTCAAAATGCTTCCAGAAGTGTATTGAAAACTCAATTTTCTCAAGGATTTAGAAGCTTTGGTATGCCATTTGGAGCATATATTACTGGGGAAAGTATATTCCTCTTTTCCCTACAGATGTTTGTCTTACATGAGATATATTAGTGGTCCAACATAAAGAGTTAGAATGTTTAAACTATAGACTGGTTTTGCTTGTATAATTTGAATCACCTAATACGTTGGGGATGTTGTTATTTACTTTTTATTTACAATTTTATAGAAATATATCTTCAGATAAGGTCACTACATGTAAGTTGCATATCTTCTCTCAACTATTTTTTTAATAACAAAATAGGTATATTCCTATTGGACTACCTGATATAGAAGATAGGGTGGTATGGGTAGATAGTACAAATAACAAAAATGCATTTTATTTGAAATAAACAAAAATGCTTACACAGCTTAATGGATCACTTAGAAACAAACTCTTGCTTGACTGTAGTACTTAGCTAAAACAAAGCTGAAGCACACCCTTCTTTTTTGACATGTATATGGATATAGGTAGGAAGATACTACTTGGTTTCTAAGAAAACTGACCATCCCATTAAGCCTAGCCATAAAAGTGCAAACAATGTAAATGAATCCACCATTTCAGTTGTCATATCATATCTATGTCACCTGTGTATTCTGAGATCACACATACACCTACCAATATGCCTGGGAATGGTTGCTTCATCAGTTACATTTAAGTTCTTGGCAGTCAAGACTGAGAAAAAGTAATTTTGAACAAGTTTTACTTTATATTTAGAAGAAATTACTAGTATTCCCTTAAATAGGAGGTTACAATAGAAAGATACTGCCCAGAAGTTATCATTTTCATTTTGGTTCATTTTTAGGCTTTGTCTGAGATTTACATAGTTGTTTGAGTCACTTGCTTATAATATAGTCTTGCCACAATATATTAAAGCATAAGATACCTACTGTTTCTATATCAGCATCTTTCAAGTGTGATACTCTACTACATTCCACATATGTCAGCAGTTCTCAAATATTAAGAAAAATAATAATGGGTAATATTCTGCTAATAATACAGATGTCTACACTATAATGGTACTACAACTATAATGGGAAGGAGATAAAAAAGGAAAATAATAAAGAAAACACATTCATGTTCAGGGAATGTGGTTCAAGTCTTTGGATTTAAAAACAACATCCCCAAAGAAGCAGGCTATAATGAAATTTCCAGAGTTTTTTGTTTATTTGTTTGTTTGTTTTGCCCCACAGAAGGACTTGAAAAGCCTTAGTCCAAACTTTTGAAAACAATAGTTATGCAATGATATAAATGATGATCAAAGTAATTGGACTGAGAGGGAGGAATGTGTCTTCCATTCAGCTACAGTTGGTAGCATAGCCTCTTTTACTGTTAGTGGATCTGTATAAACCATGGAAGTACCAGGAGTGTTTTGAAGGACAGGGGTAGAAAAACACTGAACATATTACATATCTATATCAGTAACAGGGTTTCATGGCTAGCAAAATTTTCTAAACAGTAAAATGACTCCAAGACAGATCTCTCTGTCCATCATTAAATGTGGCAGAATTTAAAAAAAAAAAAAATTTACAAGCAGATATAGTGAAAACAGAAAATTACAAGGCAGAAAACAAAAGTATCAAAACAATGATATAGGTTCAACAGTATTTATAAAGACAAAAGGTCCAAAACTAAAATGAAGTAGATCTCTTAGCTCCCATGACCTTTGATGTTCTAGAACCCAAGAATCTTTATTAAATTTTAACAATAGATCAGTTTTCACTTTATAAATGCAAGCTGCATCAAACTCTCTCCATACTTATGCAAAGGAAATTATGTGCTCCTTCTAAGTGTGGGCAAGGTTTAGAACCTATATCACATTATAATTTTAGAAATAATCCCTCCTTCTTGTCTTTGTAGATGAAAGCTTAAGTCAAACAAGAGACAGTATTTATGTCAAAGGTCTTAGAATGGAAGGCCTTTTCCACTATTAACAAAACCAGAAGTTATGCAATATTGATTCAAAGTAATTTTATTAAAATAATGTTCAATATTATATTTGGCACTGATAATATGATAGTGTGTAAGATAAAAAGATATGATTCTACTTTTAGAAGACCACCAAATATATTGCAATGTAAAAAGTCCAAAGGCAACCATTATTTTAGTCTTTATTTGCATGTTTTGTTTTGTTATTTATATCCCATGTATGTTCACGTATGTATGAGATCATACAATGGTGGCTGCTGGAGACTGAGGGGTTGGCCAAAGGGTACAAACTTTCAGTTTTAAGATGTGTACATCTGGAAATCTAATACAGAACATTGTGACTATACAGTAGTTAATAATACAATATTGTATAACTAAAAATTGCTAAGGGAATTAATTTTAGTAATTCTTGACATACACATACAAAAGTTACCTATGTGAGTTAATGGATATGTTAATTAACTTATGGGAGTCCTTTCTCAATGTATACATATATCAAATCATCACATTATACATTTGAAGCAACAGAATATTTGTCAATTGTACCTCAATAAAGCAAAAGAAAAAAATAATGAAGATGATAACTTGTGATAATCATTTTACAATATATATCAAATCACCACATTGTACATTTAAATCCATACAATTTTATTTTTAAATGATGCTTCCACAAAGCTAAGGGAAAACCATAAATTAAATAAGAGAGTGAAAGAAAGTTTAAGGACATTGCTGCTATACATTATACCGCAGCAGGACAAGAGCTATTATTAAATAATCTAAAATAACTGGAGATAATGTCCCAAGAAAAATAATTTGACTACAAGCTGGTTAATACAGGGTCGGGTACATTAAGAATAGCAGAAGGTATTTCCTAAAATAATTTCTGTTAGTAGTTCAAAGGGAAAAGGAGGTCTCATAATTTGGTGAATAAAAGCAAAATAAGAAAAATTACTACTGTGACTAAATGTAAATTTGTCTTACCCATCCACATATTCTCAGACTGTCTGGGCTTTAGAGAAAGTTAAATTTATCTCTAACCAGAAGATTCTTAAAATGTTCTCTTAAAGCACCCAGAATGGATACGCAAACCACGGCTCACCACACATTTTCTTATTCATTATGCCTTTTCATGATACTCTGTATAAATACTTAGCTCAGGCCACAGTCATGAATAAAATAACTCTAGAAGGTAAATAATCTTCTTTATTAATAACAAAGTACTGAATGTTTAATTCAGCTGATAGACTCAAAAACCTCACTATTAGATATAAGAAAGATCATATAAGACTGTAGAAATAGAAATGGAAAATCAGCATTCTATGGAAGTTCAGTCAATACTTCATCTTTACATTTGAAGTACTGTGTATTATTTTTTATAAGCTCTCGATGTATTTGCTTCAATGCACCATGCACTCAATCTTTGCAAGCAGGCTGATCATTTGTGCCTTCACTTTTGAGAGCTGTGCTGAGCCATTACCATGCACTTCTGTCATCTAATGGACTCCAATGAACATGAAGATTTCAGCTTATCAGGTCCATAAGTCTTTCTCTTGAAAAATAATTTTTCTTTAGAAGATAAAGAACTAAAAAAAGGCATCTTTTAAAAAATTTGCTAACAGTATAATTACTATCCAGTAAGAAATAAATAATTATTGAAAGTTCCTAGGTAAAAATTGTCTGATGATATCCAAATTTCAGGGATTGAAGCACACCAAAATGATAATTTCCTAGGTTATTGAAAGGGGTAAGAATATAACGTGTCTGCCCTACAAACACATCAGGGATTGAGAAAATGTCTAGAAAATCAATCTTTCTGTTAATTACAGAGTTTTACTGGGGTTTTGTCTTTTTACCAAAACATATTAATTTTTAAAGTATTGTTTAAGAGACTTCAAAGATATGTTTGACAGTTTTTTTTTTCTTTCAAAAGGTCATCAGTTGTGTTGATAATCTGATAGAAAGACAAAAGGCAATTAACTGCTTATCAATAAAAGGTCATTTCTGATCTAGATAATGTGTTTAATAAAAAAAATTAATTATGTTTTTAGTTCACTGAGATACATTTGACACTGAAAGGAGTGTAATTAATTGAGGTATATTAAAAACATCAAATTATATTAAAAAATCACAGAAAAAACAAAATGCTTATTATATGAAAAAACAGGAAGATTATGTAATAGGCACATATTTATTACATAAAAACAATTGCTTAATTTTCAGTCAACAGTATTATAATATCATAAAGGTGACTGATAAACAACTAATCCTAACAGATATTGAGTTTCTACTATATTCCTGAAACTGCGTGAAGAGTTTTAAATGTCACTTTATCACCCAAGTAAATGTTTAGCATCATCATCACCACCACCACTACTTTATTATTTTGTGACAGGTGGGAAGTTAAATGACCAAAAAATAACAAAAGTAATAAATGACTATATTTAATGTTTTGTAAGCTTATAAATCTTGATTTAAAAAAATAATTGAAAAATTTACAAATACTATTTTCTATGTGACAATTTATATATTTGACCAAAATCAAAAGCAAATTACTGATAGTTCTTTTTCTCTTTTCTCTGTTTTCTGAATATTTATATAACACTAAGTTCAGAAATAGTTGACTGTGACATAGTAATCAAAGCAGATTTAGAAGCAAAATTTATTGTGTATTTATAGACTCATTCATTTTATCTTCAAAAATAATGTTGTACTGATTTTCTTGTTTTGATGAGTAATAATTGTACCTTGCAAGATGCTCAGATCAGCTATTTTGATAGTGTTTATGAATGAGTCAATTAGGTAGCAGTCATTTTATATAATAGTTCACTTAACAATAGCTAGGACTTTATCATTTTGGCTTCACAATGGTCCTATTATCTATGTATTATTATATTGCTTCACTAATGACAAAACTCAAGTTAACTAGCTAAATTGGGTACAGAAAACTTAGTGCTCAATTCAAGATGAAAATTAAGATTTGGTTGACTACAAAGCTCCTTTTTTTTTGGCTAAAATACTATACCTCTGGGTTCTTTTATGCAAGCAACAGAAGTTCAGCTCATGCTTATTTAAGCAGAAAGGGGCTGTAAAATTCTGAATTAACTTCCGGGGACTACTCTGGATATTTGGAAAAGAAGAAAATTCAGTTAAGCTATTATATGGTTATACAATTATTGAAAGGGTAGGAAAAAAAGATATTAGCTGAACTTTAGGAAATTTGTCCAAAACCAAACAATCAAATTGTCTGCTCAGTGAACTAGCTACATTTGTCACAGTGAACACTCTTGGATATGAGAAAATCACCAATGAGACCTGTAATTTCAAAAACTCATTGTTAGACTTATAATGCCAATCAAAATGGCACAACTGAACACAGCCTCTTTCTCACTGATTGTAATTAAAATTCCTAGGTAGATGCAAAAATAGAAGATTGAGAACTTTGAAAGTTGAAAAGAAGGCAAATTCAACAGATCCTAGATATGGATCTAGGAGCTCAGCAGCTTCTGGAGCTGATAATAACTCTAACGTAAAATATGCAAAATATTGTAACACAGTGGAGTACATTAGAACCACAATATATATGAATTCCCATTTTTCTATTTTTAAAAATATGTCAATATAATAATTATATATTATAATGCATTAATTATACTATTGTTTTTAATTGTAAGAAGGCAATAACATAAGTGTGCTTGAGATATGTCTAGTCCAGAAACCTGAGAAAGACTGAGTCTTCTTGAATGGTCACAACTATAGACATGATTTTTATTGTTGTTAATGGTGGCTGTAGGATATGTTTGCTTGTTTTATTTGTTTCTTGCTCAACATAGTACTTAAAATTCCTTGCCAAAGTAAAAGGAATTTTCTTGGATAAAAAGGATTATAGAAGTCTGGAAAAGACTGAAAGAGAAGGAAGCTTTACTGAAAAATAAGATTGGGAAAAGAGAAGAGAGCTGTGAATCACAAAGCTTCACAAGTTCAAAAGTTCCTTTTGAACAAGCAAAAACAAAACAAAACAAAACAAAACAAGATTGATCATTTCCTAAGATCAATGAAAACTTTCAAACTCTTATATATTTTTAGATAAGTGATAATACATAATATGTCCACTATATATAACCATTATCTCTGTCTCTATCTACCATCTATCCTCACTGTGATTAGTAATTAGTAATTACTGATAAGAACAATTTGTATGATGACATAGATGTTAAGATTTATCTGAATAACCAATCTGCAACCAAAAGCCAATTTGGATCAAAGCAAGGAGAGCAAATATTTCCTTTGAACTTAACTACATTTTGTTAAGTATTGCTAAACATTAAAAAAGCTGAACTAATAAAAGTACCCCATTTTAAAAACAAGAAATACAAATATAGTCTATTAGTATTTGTTACATATTTAAGTTTAATAAGTTAAAGAGACTGAATATCACAGTATTCCCTCACTTATCGCGGGTATTACATTCTAGACCCCCCACAATAGGTGAGAATCCAGGAAGTAGGAACCTTACATTCATTTTAGTATATATATGTGTTTTAAGGCTTTATAAACTCTTCCCACACACTTATAAACTGTTTCCAGTCCCTTAGTAACCTTCCCCACTCCTTATTAACCTTTTCCACACTTTTATAAACACTATTTATGTTCTTAAACATATTCTACACTCTTAAATCTAAGTAACTTTAAAAACATACATATACAGTACTGCAAAATCCCATGTTATAGTAAAAAATCCACGATAAATAATTAAATATAATATTTTTAAAAATCCCACGATACAGAGGCCACGATAAGTGAACCACGATATAGAGAGGGACGACTGTATTTTATTACTAAGTGCATGAGTTTTATTGTATAAAGACTCCCATTTTGTTACCAAATAAATATCTAAGAAGTAAGGTTATCAATATAATTACACTCTTAGAAAAGAAAGCTTAAAGCATTTCAATTAGCAATCTCCCAGATAACTACCATTATAGTAAAATAAACACTAATTAAGATGCTAATTTTGGCAATTAATTGATATCTAATCAACTCACTATAATTATTCTGTTAAACACTGGTTAAATGTTCAAATTCTTTGCAAGTTTAATGTATTATTTAGGGCAATAAAGCACATTTAATGTTTTACTTGTTGAGATAATAATATGGCAACTAAATGAAATTATTTTTATTCATTAAAGTTTATTACAATATCATGTATGTAGTGTACAATAAAAACTGAGAAAGTTTGAAGGTTTATGTAATTCCAGACAACTTAAAGACAGTTCTATAAACCTAGGAAGGATAATATAAACTGTTTAAGTGAATCTTATTCATTTTTTGCATGTTGAAATTTTAGTTATAAATACATATGTATACTCTGGCCTTCAGAATTACTTAGAACTCTTTTATTTAAAAAAGTAAAAATATATATCTTTCTAATATATACCAGTGATTTTAGAAAATCATTTATTAAATATATATCTTCAAATAATTCACATTCTTTTATGTACCAGAAATGATTCAGAAGCAAATTTGAATGTGCAGCTTAATGAAGTTAAAAATTACCAAGAAATCAAATGCAAACAGATATACTAAAATTATGTGTTTTTTTCTTTTAATTTTCTAAAGTTTTAAAACCTAAATTCAAAATAAGTTATAAATCCTTTTGCTGTTAGGATTTTTTCTTAGTCACGCATACATCTGTCTCTTATTCATATTACAAATGCTATAGGCAAAATTAAGATTTATTGTGCACAGTGGCCGTCTATTTTTTATGAACACAGTAAAATAGCACAGTAGCACTTACTTTGATAATGCAAGTCATTGGCTTCTATCCAGCTTAGCCCTACTCTCCAATTAAATCCACCTGAAGTCCTTTTCCTGGGAGTGCTGAGTGAGCAGGCAGCCAATGCCATGGGGAGATTGAAAATTTCTGCCTTAGCACTTTTCTTTTTATTTTTATCAGTCATGTAAAGCAAATGTTACTAGTTCTGTGAGTGTGTACCTGGGAATAAACAGTTTTTGTTTATTTCATAATAATACCGACCTGCTTTGATTTCCTTTAGTGTTATGGCTTATGTTTGGTTGGTATTCCACTTGATGTTGGTTTGAGTTTTGCAATATTAATATAAGAAATGTTCAAACCACCCTGGCCAGGTAGCTCAGTTGGCTAGAACTCTGTCTTGATACTTCAAGGTTGTGGGATTCATCCTTGGTCAAGACATGTGCAAGAATCAACCAATTAATGCATAAATAAGTAGAAAAATAAATTGTCTCTCTCTCAAATCAATAAATAAAAGTTTTTTTTAAATGTTCAATCCTGTAGAGAATTTTTATACAAGTTTATTTGAACCAAATTGATGACACATGCCAAGAACAAGACCTCAAATATTCTAGAGAATAACAGCTCCACAGTTTCTTTTATGTATTTGAAATTAAGGAGGGGACATGATGATGAATGGAGAAAACAAGGCAGGGTTTGGATTATATAAGATAGTTAACAAGATGGTGCACTCTCTTTAAGGTTAATGTCCCCTTATGGGGGTATTGCTTCTAGTATTTCAAAGGTGTGTAGTGCTGGTTTAAAACCTTTTCCTAAAGAAGTTATATGCTTGGAGCAGGACTATCCATCCAGTTAGGATGGGATCAGATCAATTACTCTGTTAGGTTACTTTTCGTAGAACTCCTTTCTTTCATCAACAGTAATAAAATGAACAAGTGACTCTTCTCATTCTAATTTCTTTTACAGCCTCAGTGTTCTATAGGGGCAGAGGCCATCATGCCTACACTAATTAATGTATTCAGGCAGATTGTCTCCAGATCAATGATCTCAGTCTATCACATGGAAAACAGTGATCCAGGTACCAATGAACCATCAGCCTCTAGTCAGTTCCTGGGAACAAACAGGAGTCCAAATACATAAATGAGCAGTGAGATATGGATCTTGTGTGTAACAAAAAAATAATAAAAAATACAAGGTCTGTCCAGAAAAAGTTCAGCTATTATTAATATAACTAGAACAGTTTGCGCTACATTGATGTAATGTGGCAGCCAAGGAAAGTGGACTGCAATGTGCATGTGTGAACAATGATTTCACTGTACTAGTCAGCAGGGGTGGCAGACACTGTTGTGTAAGCATGTGTACTGTGTGGTCATCACATGCAAAATGACTGCAACTAGAGCAATGAATCTGCATTAAATTTTGCCTTAAGTTTGAACATTTCTCTGTGGAAATTATGCAGATAATTCAGAAGGCCGCAGCTATCGGCAACTGGTGATTGGCAGCTTCATCACCACAATGTACCCCCAATCATGTATCATGTCTTGTGCAGAGATTTTTGGCAAAACAACAATCTCCTAGGGACTCAGTCTCCTTACAGCCCAGATTTGATGTCCTATGACTTCCATCTTTTCCCAAAACTAAAATCACCTTTGAAACGGAAGAGATCTCAGACCATCAATGAGATTCAGGAAAGTACAATGAGGTAGCTGATGGCAACTGGGAGATCACTGTGATGTCCCAAAGTACCTACTTTGAAGGGGACTGAGGCATAATTGCCTTATGTACAATGTTTCTTATATGTTGTATCTTCTTCAGAAACTGTCTCTATTTTTCATATTATGTGTCTGGATACCTTCTGGACAGACTTTGAATAATTAAAGAAGAGCATATGAAGCCCACATTCTGGATATTCAAAGTTTAAGGCAAAGTTAAACCAACTGATTATATTTTCCAATTTTCATGGTGAGCTTATGAATAATTCTGATTTTGACAGAAAGCCAAAAAATTAATTGAAAGAGAACCATATTACAATATGATGCAATTGTAAACACGGACAATAATTTTGAAATATGTATCAAAATATTCATTGATAAAAATTGATCCTACATAAATAGATATTATGAATATTTGTTATTTGCAAACAAACAAACAAACAAAAAAAAACACCTGCAAGGAAAAAATATATGTAATTATGGTAAATCTATAAAATGATATTATGGAAACACTTTCTTTTTCTTCTTTTTATTTTGCAAGGTATATTAATTTTGACCAGAGTTCTCTAGAGAAACAAAACCAATAGAAGAGGAGAGGACAGGAGAGAAAAAAAGAGAGAATGAGGTGTTGGCTCACTTGATTATATGGATCATCAGAAGTCCTATGATCACCATCTGGAATCTTCAGAGGTAGAAAAGTGGGTGGTGTAATTTCAATCAAAAACCGAAGACCTGAGAACCAGAGAAGCCACTAGGGTCAACAATCTCAGTCCCAGAGCAGAGAAGATTGACATCTAAGCTCAAGCAGACAGGCAGAATGTCAAAGAGATGTACTTCTTTTTCTGTCCTTTTGTTCTATTCAGGCGCTAAACAGATTTGATGTCCTTTATTAACAATGGAAACCAAACTCACCTATTTAAATGCTAATCTCATTAGGAAACACCCTTATGAAATGATGCTTAATCTGGGCACTCTTTAGCTTGGTCAAATTGACAAGTAAATTAACCTTCGCACAAGTTGTTTAGAAACTATTAGTGAGTAGAAAAGCAAATTATAAATAGTATGTATTACATGACCACACATCATTCTATGAGTATATATGTATTTATACATATGATGCTAAACCTGTGTTCATTTATATCTGGGAGGAGTAATGTGCTTGTAATTGTTCTTATCTATGCCTATTGAGATAATAATTAATGTAAAACTTTATTATTTTCATATTTTTGCAAAAAAATATAAATTATTTGTATAATTGTAAGTGGCTAAGTGTTGCTTTATGTATTTATCTTTCTTTAATCAGAAAGAAGAATTAAACTCAAATATACTTTTTTCAAATTACTTTCAAAACTGGAGGAAAGGTATCTCTAGTTGAATAAAGACTAAAAGAAATTTTGCACATTTCTGTAAAAGAGAAGACTGTCTTCTATAATGCAGGTATTCAATACATGTATGTTCAATTAAATTAAGCTTTATTATTAAATTTTGTAGTCACTTTTAGCCTATTTATTTACAGAGACATTATTGTTTTGCAGTTAGCAACATGTGTGACCATTAGCAGTTCACACGATCAAACACATTTTGTATAACAATCCATAAGTATTTTGGGAATCAGTATTCTGAACCTAATAAATAGGTAAATAATTGATATATTGACAAATGTATATATATTATGAGCTGATAGTTTCTTTCTTAAATTCTGTTATACATCATTTTTAGGAAGTCTAATTATGTCTTAAAGTAAGGGTGTTACATTTATTCCTTTTATTGGATAATCGTATTTTACATAGAGTTTATGTCAGAAGTGGCCACACTTTCCATATAAAATAACGTTCTTCTGGAACCTTAAAAATCACACACACACATGTGTACTTAAAGGCACACAGCTTTTGTTCTATCCAAATAAATTTAATCAATTCTCCCAGTCAGGACTAATTTCATCTTTCTTTGCATGTCTGCTATTTTACTTTTCATAGTAGTTATTTGCACTTTTCTGCTTCATAATTTTCTGATTTTGCCTTATTATGACTAAGATATGTGACTATAGACTGCCTGCAATTTCATACAGGCAGCATGAAGTCTAAGCCATAGGGGACTCCAGCATTCTATTCTGTAATATGACAGAAGGCAAATTATAATAGACTTTTAATGATTTTTATTGATTATCAATTCTAAAAGAGGGACGAATTCTACTTGAGTAACTTCTACATTTCATTTTAGAAGTTAACCTTCATGTTTGCTTATAGCAATAGGTCTGCAGAACTGGACACTTAAGTCATTCATTTCTTGCTATAAGAAGTAAATACCTGAATATAGATGAACAATATGTGGTGTACATCTAAGTGAAAAAAAACGTTGCAACTTCCTTGTGGATGCAATTTTGGTGCAAAAGAAGTTATTCATCATGTATTTAATAATTTGATGGAGAATGAAAATATAAAAATAGATGTCAGTAACTAAACTTAATTTTACTTGCCCAAGCTCAGGTTAATTAATATCGTGTTATCTTTCATTGGAAACCTTAAATATGCATTTAGGTAAGAAAAATACAGCACTGAAAAATAGAAATCTAAAGAAATTGCTTTATAATGTTAATATCTGAGAACAATTATAGTGACCACATTCAAGACAAAATCCCCTCTACTACACAGAGCAGTGCTATTTTAGAGCTGCAGGAAATTTGAAGATATTCTTTTTTAAAATCAACCATTAAAAAAAAGAAAAGAAACTGAATTTATAAAAATTAGTGATTTATCCTGAAAACATAAGCATGTTGGCATCAGAATTGTGACCAAAACTTAATGCACATTAGAGCATTTTTTTATGTGGCACACAAATTACCAAAAGTAAATTTTAAAAATTGAGTGTCATCCTTAATGTAGATTTTAAGATTATGAATGTTGATATATTTAAAAACTAAATAAATCACATTTTCCCAAAAGTTATACTTATTTTTGATAGTGAGATATCATATGGGATGAGGTTAAGCTATAACAAAGCATCACCACTCACTTGTGTCAATAAATAAATAAATATGTTGTATGAAATAATAAACAAGAGAAATCAGTTGTTCAACTAAATTGATCAGTTGTTTATCTGAACTAAGATTTTTGAGATTAATTTTTAAATGAATCTAAAAGAACTAACAAAACAGCAAGGGAGGGAGCCAGTGGGGAAGGGATGAGAAAGACAATTATTAACATTATAATAAATCTGTAAAGCATGTAGTCAAAACATGTTAATGAATAATTTTTGTATCTATAGACAACATAAAATTATAAAGGTGATATGTTTTTATTTACTATTTTCTTCCTTGCTTGCAAGGTTGGTTTTACACAGTGGAGCTTCCTTCCTCAAAAAAGAAAAGAAAAGAAGGAAAATGAATTAAAGAAGAAAAGGAAAATAAATAAAGAAACCTTTTAGGAAACAGAGAACCTTATTTTCTTTCTCTTCCATTTCTCAACATTAAGCAAATTAATAGGACCCCAAATATCATTATAGTCTCAGAATTACACCTGGAATACTAATATGAATAATGTCCATATAATGCCATTCATATTTAATCATATTCAATCTTGTCTTCTTTGTATCATCTTTTTTCTAATACTTTAAAAATATATTTTATTTATTTATTTTTAGAGAGTGGGGAAAGGAAGGGGAAAGAGAAGGAGAGAGACATCAATGTGTGGTTTCCCCTAGTGTACCCCCAACTGAAGACCCAGCCCACAACCCAGGCATATGCCCTGACTGGGAATCAAACCATTGACTCTTTGGTTCACAGCTCGGCACTCAATCCACTGAGCCACACCAAAAAGGACTAATATTTTAAATAATAGAAAGAAACCAAATTATATTAACTTTTTCTAATAGTTTCTACTTAGAACCAGGATATTATAATAAATATTAAAAGACACAAAAAATTAAATGAACACTAAAAACCTGTAAAGTGAATTTTTGAGGCATTATTCACACATTTACTTATTGGTGCTCACTCTATGTCAGGTAGCAGCAAAAGACAGTGAAACTATGAATTAAATAAAATGTAGTTTCTGACTACAAAAAGATACATACTGGTAGCAAAGGCAGGTGAATGAACAAGATATCACATACTCTTGACTAGACTTGCCATGTGAGAACAGAAGGAAGGAAGATACTTTAATCACAGAGAGGACAAAAGTAAAAATTATGATAAGCTTAGTCAAATTTTTAATAATAGTAAAGGAAGAGAAGAGAGGATACATCCTTCAAAAGAAATCTCAATGGGCACCGAATGACGTTTCCAAGGTCATTTAGAAAGAGGTCAAAAGAGAGGCTCCAAATTAAATATATAAATAATGGGATAGAATCTGGAAATACATAAAAGTGTATTGTCTATTGGTTTTGAGCCTAAACTTTTATGTATGATACAATTACCTTCAAATGCCACTTCATATAAATATTGATTGTTGGCTATAAGCAACTAGCCCTTTGCCTCAGTATTCTCAACTGCAAAATAGAGATAACACCATATATCTTACAAGTTGTTAAAAGCAGCCATGATGATATTATTTAAAGCCCCAACTCTCTAAACAAATGTCTTAACTGTAAGCAAGATACATGTATTCTCAAACACAAAGGATGACCTTCATACTATCATCTTTGATTTCTCAATGACATTCCATACGTTTGACTCTCCCTCTTCCTGGGGGAACAACTTAATGACTTTCTAAGATGCAACTTTCTGTTCTCATACTTCTCTGTCATCTTACATTTACAGGTCTTTGTTAATGTTTCTTTCTTTTCAGGTCTTTTTAATTTTGGAATTTATAAAGTTTTATCTCTGTGTTTTCTTTATTATTATTCCGTATTTTTAGTTTTACAAATTTCTTTTATTTCCATATCCTAAAAAGTCATACACATGTCTTACAAATGTATAGTCATGAATTCAGGCAACTTCTTTGATCACTATATATATATATATATATATATATATATATATATATATATACTCACTGAGTGTCCCCATTTGGTATCTTGCTAATATTTTTAATGGTCAAAAGTGTCCTGATCTTGACTGAAAAATATATTTCCTTTATTCTTCATCTTTTTTTTTAATTTAATTTAATTTTATTTTATTTTATATTCTTCATCTTAGTAAAGGATATTACTGTTTAGCTAGTTAATTTCTCAATTCTGAAAATCGGAAACCAATATTGACAATTTTATCTCCCTCCATTCTACTCATTGTTAAATCTTGTTCATTGTAAATATAGTTATTATATAAATTAGATTTATCCATTTGTGACCATATTTACTTCCATAATCTTTTATTGTTTGTTATTTTTTTCTTTTTTTAATGATCAAATACTTAAACTTTATTTTAAGTTTATATAATATAACAGAGTAACTTTGAACACACACATATGGATATATATATGTGTGTGTGTGTGTGTGTGTGTATACATATATATGTGTATATATGTATATATATCTATATCTTTAAAAATTTCAGTTGTAGGGAGAGGAACAAAGTCTCTGATGCTATAGCTGTCACTAATTGCAGCTCATAATCTGGCATTGGAAGCCTTACAGGGACTGGTAAAAGTTGCTTACCTCATGTCAGTTCTAGGTATATTGGGGGAGTAACTGACCAGGGTTGCTCTAAGAACTGGGTCTGTATGTAGATCTGGAGTCAGAGTAGGATCACACTCTGGAGCTACAGTTTGTCCCTAAACACTATAGAGTTCAAGAGCTGGTGGTAGTCCTCTCTTTGGGGTTGGCTTAAGCTCTGGGACTGAGTCAAATCTTTGTACATTGGAACAAAGAAAACCTGAGTGGTAGTTTGGGTATTGGTTTATTAACTTTTAATCAATTTCTTTACAAAAATACTCTTAAAATTAATTTTACTTATTTTTAACAGGTAAAAATAATATAACATATGATACTATAGTTAAATAACTTATGATAATTAAGTTTTTTTCCCCAGCAGACAAAAATAAACTGATTTAAATTCTAGTGTAATCTATATTATATAAAACGGTCTCAAATTTATATTTCTCACCTTGTACACAGGTTTTTTAAAAATCTATGTTGGAGAACCAACGAGACCTAAGAGAGAAGAAGGATGCACTCCTGAACTTTCAGAGAGCACTCACAAAGAGGAGATGCCAAAGTCTATGTCTAGATCTACATTTACATCTACATATCTAGATCTAGAGCTACAAATTCTCTCCTCTTTGCATACTTCTCAGAACTGGAGAAATGGAGGTGCCTTTAGGTGATGGCAGTCATGCAAAAGTCTTTGGTATTATGCATTTAAGGGGTTTCAAAATAAAATATGATTCTTTTCTTAGAAATGTAGATGGTGGCAAAAGAGCAGGGAACAAAACGGGGCTTTTTTTTTATAACTAACTAGAATGATTTTGAAGTGCAGAAAGCCCTGCAGAAGAGAAACAAAAAGAAATCTGTGAGTATATTTTTGTGCATTGTCATTGGACTAATTTGCTCTTTTCTCTTGAGAATATCAAAGAAAGCAAACTAATTACAATAAAAACAACAACCAATAAAGTTTTATTGTGCCAAAATTAGGTATTTAAAAATGAATTTCTTTTCTTTTCCCTGTTACTTGTTTTAAATTCTTGGTCACATAAATCTTTCAAATTAGTCATAAAATGACACACAAAATATTTGTTTAAAATGTCATATCAAAATGAAATGTAAAGTTTAAAATAATCAAAATATAACACTATTTTCAAATATATCTAAAAGTATATGTCTTCTTACAAAATAAGAGAATTTACACTTATGTATTATTTGTTCACTTTTCTCACTTCTTTTTATCATTTGTGTGTGTTTGTGCATGTATGTCATATTTATTCTATGTACTAAAACTCTATTTTGAGGCCAAAATATATACAAAAGTAAACACCACATGATCAAAATTAACTCACTTTACTAGTATTGCCACATCCCTAAAAGTGTTCTGGAGATGTGATTGGTACATATATATTAGCTAAAGTCAGTTGATTTTAAGCATTATCATACTTTAACCTTTTCTGTCATTTGTGGCTGTCTCTCTTCCTTGAAATTCTCTATTCTGTCTCTTTCCTCTTCTGTATAGATGATTATCTAATTTCATTATCAGCTCATATGCTTTGTCTTACACTGAAATGTTTGCTATTGTTCCATATCCAATATGATCTTCTCTGTTCTTAGTTACCATTTCTTCCCACTTCAAACATTTACTCAGGGAGATATCGCTAGCGTCTTCTGGTCAAACATTAATTTATAACTCAAAATTTTCTAATTATTTTCTCATTCAAAAATATACAGAACTCTCCTCCCTCTTTTTTTTTGCTTAGTTTTTTAAGTATATTTTATTGATTATATTGTTACAATAGTTCCAATTTTTTCCCCTTTGCTCCCCTCCACCAAGCACCCCCCTCCCACAGCAATACCCCCCAGTCCATGCCCATGGGTCATACATACAATCTCTCCCACTTCACCCTTTCATATATTCTTCTTCTTTTTTAAAATAATTAATTAATTAATTAATTAATTAATTATTTTAACAATAAAAAATAACAATCCCTCCCTCTCAGACATAAGACACTTTATAATCTTATGAAGGACAATGGGTGAAGGTCTCAAGCTCCTCTAGCTGCTTCGAGCTGGACATGGTCATCATCCTACCTACCCTTGGGTCCAGAAATCCCTAATAAGAGTGGGGTGTGGAGGGGAGGGTGGCCTTCCCACATGGGGAAGGATCGTGCAGGCTCCAGGTCAGTTGTCTGTCCCCGGACAACGGCGTGCTTGGTTTAACAGGCTGGCATCCTTGTAGTATTCTGGGGGCAACGGATTTAGCAACAGGGTTAAAAGACATCATTAAATCCATAACCACTAGATAACAGAAGGCAGGGATTAATTTTCCAATGTCCCATATTAGGAAAAAAAGGGGCTTCTTTGGAAGAAGGTGTGCCAGGCATATCTCACCTGTCCAAAAACCCTTTTGCCCATTATACTTAATTTGGGCTGAGGGAAATATTTTAGGTTTACCCCCTGTCAGACCTCTGAGCCCTTTCTGTCTAAGCCATTGGGATAAAAAAGAGAAACCAGTTTTGTAAAGTAAAGTGAAGCCCACAGACCACCCCATACTTCACCAACCCAGACACTTAGTTCAGCCAAACCGTTGAGTCTCAGGAGGCAGCGCTGCAGACAGGATTAAGTGAGGCCTGTATGGTAATGCGGTCATAGGCTTATGCCCTTTGAAAACAGAAAACACATGTTAATTTATGTAACATAGCCCACAAACAAGTCTCTAAATCTGTAAGACTGTCTTATTGGAAAAACATCCAGTTGCAAGGCATTTGACATTCTTCTTGCCTGTAAATTAAACATTTTTGATGATACCACAGACATAGTTTAACTTTCAAATGAAAACATATTTTAAATGAAAAGAAACTTTAAAGATGCTTAGCTGCACTACTTTATAGTCTGCCACTGGTCGTTGTGATTATCCTTGAATAACAATTTTTCTCCCTAAGATTACCCTCCTTGTCATTAAAGGGACTGCATTAAGTCCATTTTTAATTTATCCTGTTCATTTGTACAAACACAACAAGAGCAGAAAATGATCACTTATGATTTTTAGTTCTGCTTTGCTGGAACTTAAGCAAGGAACATTTAGGGTGACCTTCAATCTGCCCTTCAGGGCACAGAAGCATAACTACATACCTGGCATTCAGCCTTGCCTGTACACACCTGTCTTTTCCAAGTCCTTCTGGTTTTCCATTGTGCCTTAAGGTCCCTTCTAGCCATCTTTCAGGAAAACAACCTTCATTCCTTCCCTGGAAAGATTGCTGTGGACCACACAACCAACCATGATACCAGGCCTTTTATCTCGGTGGCTTTTATTACCTTTGAAAGTCGTTCCCAGTTCCTCAGGGCTTTTTGGTAACGACCAGAGCCCAAGCATATCTCCTTTAGGCATGACATTCCAGTCAACGTCTTGGTCAAAAAATCCTCTATTAACAACTGGTCTTATTAGTTTTATGCAAAGAAACTTATGTCATTACTTACTAGTTTAGAATGCCAAACTCTGGAGGGATCAGATAGGGAGAAAAATATACAGTGTGAAGGAAAATCCTTGTCCTTCTAATATTCACTGAACTGGCATTTCCATTCTTCATATTTTCATTTTTCCCCCACTAAACTTCTTTTTCTTTTTCCATTACAGTTGTCCCACTTCCCCCCCACTTGCTTCCCTGCACCCTGTCCCTCTCTTCTCCCATATTCAGTCCCCACTCAGTTGTCCATGCCCGTGGGTCATTTATACATGTTCTCCTCCCTCTCTTCTTCACTTACTCCTGTCTTCTTCTATAACTAAGTTTTCCAATCGGAATGTACCAAAGACTGCCCAAATACAAAATATCAATATCTTTCTCCAAATATTTTGTTTGGTTATAATCACTGTATTTATGAAATATAGCTATATATCCTGAGTCACTTAAAATTCTGATATAGTTGACTTCTTTCTTTCCACTTTATCTTTACCTAATGATGAAACAAGATTATCTTTTCAATACTCCAATGATCCTGATATTATCTCTATTTCTATACCATGATCTTAGATTCTTATCATTATATATTCTCACTGTTACAATAGTACCTCTTAAGCTTCCCAAAGTCTATTTTTATCCACTATCTAATCCAGTCTTCATAATGTAACTTCATGAAACAAATTGTGAATTTTTTCCTGCTCTTGTATTTTCTGAAAGAGATTATGTAAAATTGGTATTAGTTTTTCTTTAAATGTTTGGTAGAATTCTCCAGTAAAATCATCTGTATTTGAAGGTCTTTTGAGGAGTTGTAAAATAGTAAATCTATTTCTTAATTCTCAGAAGACTATTTAAATATTCTATTTCATACTACATGGGTTGTAGTACATTGTCCTTTTCAAAGAACTGGCCTTTTTCATCCAAGTTTGCAAATTTGTGTGTTTAAAGTTGTTTGTAATATTCCTTTATTACCCTGTTAATGTGAGGTTGTTAGTGAGATTCCCTGTATCGTTCTGGATACTGGTTTTTTTTCATGAAGCTGGTACTGATAATAAAGCTGAACAAAGACAATGGCAAAACAAAACAACCCTGAAACCCCAAATTTATGGACCAATGTCCATCATGAATATAGACCCAAAAATTATTATTGTAATAGACTACATCAACAAGGCTAAAGAATAAAGAAGTCATATAACTATTAATTGATGCAAAGCATTTGACAAAATGCAATACCAGTTCATGATACAAACTCTCAGGAATACAGAAATAGATGCTGTGGATTGAATTGTGTCCCTCAGAAAGAAAATTTTAAGCCCTAACCCCTAGCCCCTTAGAATGTGATCTGACCTTATTTGAAAATAGGGTCATCACAGATGTAATTAATTAAGATGAGATCATAAGGGAGTAAGGTGGGCTCTCACTACAATATAATTTATGTTTTTATAAGAAGAAACAACACACAGGGTGTTGTTTGATGATAGAATATGGGAATTCTGTATTACCAGCTACCGCCGGAAGCTAGGAACAGGCAAGGAAGGATTCTACCCAGAGTTTTAGAGGAAGCCTGGCCCTACTGACAATTTGATTTTGGGTTTCTAGCCTCCAGAATTATGAGAATACATTTATTTTTTAAAAAATCCTCACCCAAGGATATGTTTTACTGATCTCAGAGAGAGAGGAAGGAAGAAAAAGAGAGAGAAACATTGATGTGAGGGAGAAGCATTGATCACTTATCTACCATGTATATGCCCCGACTAGGGATCGAACCCACAACATAAGTATGTGCTCCGACAAGGGATCAAACCCACAACATTTTGGTGTACAGAATGATGCTCCAACCAATTAGCCACCTGTCCTGTTTGTGTCTCTTCGTTAGAGCAATCCTAGGAAACTAATACAGAGGGGAACTTTCTCAACTTGATTACACAAATTATAATACAAAGATCTTATAGCTAATATTATATTTAATGGTGAAACACTTTCCCCTTAGGATAGGAACAAGGCAAGGGTGTTTACTCTAAACACTGTTATTCAATACAGTACTAGAAATTCTCAGAGAAGGAAAACTCTGACTCCAAAAAACCTCCGCTGCCTTGCGGCATACCTCTTCAGGGGAAAGGCTAAGGGAGTAAATCCCGACAGAAAATCTGGAGCCGGAGTCCCTAAGGCGGTTTGACGTTGTAGTCAACACTGGCAACTCCTGCGGCGCACCTGAAGCCAAGCTGTATTGACTCCGTCTTTCCCTTGGACCCTTCAGCTGCGAAGAGAGGGGGGGTCTGCTGCATGGGCAACAGCAGACCCTCCATATCACCCTGCCCAGGCTCTGTAGCTTCAGCTTCACTGGAGAGGACACTCCAGCGTCATCACAAGATGTCGATTCAACACGGGAGGAGACAGATACCGTGTCACTCCGGAGTCGGACTGCACAACCATTCTCGGCGGTGCAGATAGACTCTTAAGAAGCTACACCATCGTCTCTCGAGACGGACGGCTGCCGAACGATAATGTAACTAGAGTTAAATGTAATCTATGTAGTTTCAAACTCCAGTGTTCAACCTGTTAGCTAACTAAATCTGTGTAAATCACTTAGCCTATTTAAAATTTAGAATCTTAATATGCAAAAAGTGAGAGAACAATAGCTGCCTTTGATCATTTATTAGCACTAAAGGTAATTCATATTTAAAAACATATATTCTATTTTGTTTCAGCCATTGTAATATGTGGTATAAACAAAATGGTAAACAGTCTAAATATGGTTCCTGCTATCATGTGTAATACATTCTAACAGAGTAAAAGCAAGGAAATAACAAATATAATGAAGCGGTAGGAACACTCCAGAAGGAGAATAGTCTGTAAGAGGACAAAGAAACACAATTAAGAGAACTTCAGTGGCAGGTTAGATAACCTTTTCAACGGAAGCAATCTTCTTCTGATAACAAGAATAGATTGGCTGCTAATACTTGAAAACAAATGGGAAAATTTTATGTCAGAGGTGTAAGAGAATATGACCCTATTCTAGGCCTTAAAGTAGTCTTAAATGCATGTGTCACAAAAAGTAAGGGTGGGGGAGTGGCCAGAAACTAGGTCCTGATTGTTGCACAATGGTTAAGGAACATAGGTCAGTAAATTACAGCCTCAGTTTTGGTATTTTCATTCACAAAACATTTATTAAGCATCATTTAATATGTCAGTGTCTTCTTATGATCCAGAGGACAGTGTTTCAAGGCCTGAGTATATTGTGAAATGTCATCCATGATTTCACTCAATAGATTTCTAGCTTTACTTTTCATTCTATTTCTCTGTTTTCACCAATAGAAAGTTCTGAGATGATGATAGAGCTGCTCCATATCTGAAATAGTCAGTGTGGTAGCCACTAGTATCTACAGCTCTTGATCTGTTGAGCAATTTTGGCTAGATAAACTTAGGAACTGAATCTTTAATTTAATTTTTTCTAAATTAAAATAGCCATGTGGGGTTAGTAGATGTCATATTCAACAGCACAGATCTAGAACTTTTATTCACGTTGATGGTTGAGAATTACAAATAGACTGAACAGATTTGGTGATAAAGGGTTTGTGTTCCTGCACAATAAATATGTTTCCTTAGATTTTATACTAATTTGGTATGGTTCAGAAGGTAGAGATGATTACAACTACAGGTGAATTAAAATATTCTTACATGTTATTATTAGAACTGCCTCAATTTATACTCCTGGTATAAAGTACTGTGTGTAGTTCTTGAACTTACTATGCTGTTCACACTTCAAAGAATTTGCAAACACATGCCCCTAGAATTCCATTCCATCCTTGGATGCTTGGTAAACACATATTAATATATCAAAACACAGCCAAATTGTCATTTTTTAAGTATAGGTCTCCCAGAAACATTTGAAACATTATTTAAAATACATGAGATCTTCTCTAGAATTTCCTGTGGCCCTATGGCTTAAAGTACTTCATCCCACTGTATTCACCCACCTTTTTTTTAAAAGTACATTTTATTAATTATGTTGTTACCGTAGTTACAATGTTTTACCACTTTGCTACCCTCTGCCCACTACCCCTTTCCCTCCAGCAATTCCACCCCCCTTAGTTCATGTCCATGGGTCATGCATATAAGTTCTTTGGCTTCATCCTTTCCTATATTATTCTTAACATCCCCCTATTTTGTACCAACTGATTATGCTTCTTAATCCTTGCACCATACCCCCATTTCTCTTCCTCCCCCATCCCAGCTGATAACCCTCCAAATGATTCCCATACCTATGATCTGTTCCTATTCTGGTTTGCTTAGTTGGATTTTGTTTTTACTTTTTAGATTCAGTTGTTGATAGTTGTGAGTTTGTTGTCATTTTAGTGTTCATAGTTTTGATTTTCTTTTTCTTAAGTAAGTCCCTTTGACACTTTATAATAATGGATTGGTGATGATGAACTCTTTTAGCTTCACCTTGTCTGGAAAGCACTTCATCTGCCCTTCCATTCCAAATGATAGCTCTGCTGGATAGAGTAATGTTGGTTGTAGGTTGTTTTTCATCACATTGAATACTGCTTGCCAGTCCCTTCCTGCCTGCAAAGTGTCTTCTGAGAAGTCAGCTGATAGTCCTATAGGCAACCCTCTGTAGGCAACTCCCCGCCTCTTTCTTGCTGCCCCCAGGACTCTGTCTTTATCTTTCACCTTTGGCATCTCAGTCATGATGCATTCTGGTGTGGTCCCCTCTGGGTCCAGTTCACCCGGGACCCTCCGTGCTTCCCAGGCCTGCATATTCATCTCCTTCACAAAATTTGGGAAGTTTTCCTCATTTTTAAAAATTCTTGCTTCCTCATTCTGCACTGGTTGACTGTTTTTTTCTTTCTTATGTTCCAAATCATTGATTTGAACGCTGGTTTCCTTCCCTTCACCATTGGTTTTGTGTGGATTTTCCTTTGTTTCATTTAGCATAGCCTTCACTTCTTCTCTTATGCTTTTGCCATACTCAAGCATGTCTGTCAAGCCTTTGAGCATCTTTATCACCAGTGTTTTGAATTCTGCATCTGTTAGGTTGTCTATCTCCTCATGTGTTAGGTTGGCTATCTCCTCGTTCCTTAAGTCTCCCACTGGAACCTTGGTTCATTTCCCCTTTGGGGCCATACTTCTCTGTCTCCTCATTTTGACAGGCTCCTGTGTTTGTTTGCCTCCATGTCCCAGATAGAGCTATTGCTTCTGTTATGTTGTAAGGGATGGAACCTTACAAATTTATCAGTACAGGGCAACCTTTTTCACCACATTGTGGCACTATACGTGGGGGATAGGTCTGAGAAGGAACAATGCCACTTGCCTAGCACTTGCCCCCTTTCCAGGCACCTCTCCCACTTCCACACCAGACTGGCGCCCCTCTATCTGCTGCCCTGGCCATCATTCCCAGAGTAGATCAGTCTGCGGACCTTATAGGACCGTGGGGGACCTTTAAACAAGTGGACTCTGCTGAGACCGGCAGTTTCTGCCTCCACCCCAACCCCCTCTGGTCTGCACAGTCAGAAGCAATAAGGCTTAATTTTTCCTGGTGCTGGGACGGTGAGCTATGAGGTCTGGTGAGGAGCTGGAAACGGTCCCCATGTTTTCCTCCTGACTTTTTAAAAAGTGTGACTGCACTTTCTGCTGGCCTGCCACTGCCATTGCTGCTGCCACTGCTGCTGCCGCCACGACACCACATCCTCTCCGCCTCTCCTCTCTAGATGAGCATGTCTTCTTTATATCTTTGTTTGCTGAACGTCCATGGAGCTTGATTTCCTGGAACTTCTGGTTGTTTCTAGTTTTGAGGTAGTTGTATTCCTTCTTAGTTGTTGTGGGAGATGCAGCATGTCTGTCTATGCCTCCATCTTGGCCAGAAGTCCCCACCTTATATTTTTACTTCCATTCTGCAATTTCCTAAAGTTCTAGCATGCAGATTCTCTTGGTGAATTAGTATTTTTAGGGAATATTCATGACAGTCTAGATGTTATAAATGATGACCTCATTATGGCCACATCAAATACATGCAATACGTACTTTAATAAGTGAAATAACAATGTAAATAGTATGCATGCTCCATTAAAGTAGTTTTTTTATTTCAGTATTTTCATTCATTTTACCATATTACATTACATTTAAGTCATTTTTTAAATTTATATAGAAAATTTGAAACAGTTGCAATGTTTTACATTTGAAAAGTGTTCCATTACATATCAAGTTTTATAATGAAAGTATGAATTTTATTTTACTCAATCCAATAGTTTTTGTACTAGTTTTATTTTCTTTGTTAAGCATAAGTTGTCTTATTTTCTTGTTTGAAAAGAGTTTTCATTAAAGGAGGACAATATTTTACTTGAATTTATCTCTCTCCTTTTGCTGGCAAAACCTTTACTCTTTTATCTTCATCTTTTAAACCTGACAGTTTCAATTTAATTTTTATCAGTTTTGTCATTCCCATTCTTTTAGCTGCATGCGAGCTTGAATATATTTTTACCATATATTGATTTTTGTCCTTATTTAAATATTGTAAAAATTACTATCGATTGTCTTGAAAATATTTCTGAGGTATCCTCCCCGTCCCCTGCCCCCTGTGCCTCCTTCATTACCAGTATCTGCATGCCAGTGGTATGAGGGTGACTTTGACTGGAAAAAAACTAAATTAATCCAGGGTAATGCTCACTGCTATGTCCTTGGAATACTTTTCTTTTGGCAGCAAAACTTTCTTTTTCTTTCTTTCATTTCTTTTTTTTTTCTTTTTGTCCTTGCTCTTCCTGCAGTTTTCTACAACAACTTATTCTGATATGCAACTAAAGTACTAAGTCCAGATTTGTATCCATGGCAGCAATTGCTGCCCTAGTTTTATCTTTTTTATTTAATTCTTCTGAAAGGGCATTCATCTCTTTGTTGAAGAAGCTAATGAGGCTCTAGTACCAGTGCCCTGGTTCCTATGTGCCAAAAACAGCATCTTGCAAAGCTGCAAGATGCATGACCTTGGGGAGTAAGGCTTGATGAGTTAATTTGTCTATCAAATATTTTTAAATGTTCTTCTACAATATTAAACTTTTGCAAAAGTCATAAAAAGAAGTGGCTGAATAAATTTTTATTGGAAGTTTCTTTTTCTCTATGAGGTAAAAGAAGGCTTGTTTTTCCTTGCTCTACTCATATTTGTTGAATTTTATCAAGTTTTTGCAAAATATATCTTAAGGAACTTCTACTGGATATTGTACCCCAATGATAACTTAATAGCACTGGTCAAAAAAAATATGTTATTTTATAAATTACAAAGGGATTTTATTGTCTGTGACATACTTCAACTCCATTATAAATATAAAAATTAATTTTAAAATGTCCAAATTTGAGAAAAATGTAGTAAAAAAATACCAATTTATATAGTAAAATCATTCAATTTTTACCAAATATACATAAACAGAAGTTATTACTAAAACAGGATTAGTGACAAGTAATGTCTTAGCCATTGTCCATCTCTTTTTTGTTAAACCAGTCAGCTCAGGTTTATATGTTTGTAGTAAAAGAAGGGGTAATAATTTAGGTTGAATTATATTTTTTATTTATATTTTCATGTACATCAGTAACGCTAAGCTATATAAAGTGCCATTTTGCCTCTAGATCAGAAATTCCAGGTATGTGTTTTCAAAAAGTTGTTTTAAACTTATATAGATATTTACAAATCACCAAAATTGCCCATGAGAAAAAAATTGCAAATAATTGTATGCTCTTAGATGAACATAAATGTCAGTTTCTCATAAAAAATTATAAAACAGTGATTATATGTCTAAAGCACACATCTTACTGCTTCTGTTTTGTTTGTGGTATTCATTTATTAGCATTTATTTCTATATTTCCAAAAGCTCCATGCACTGGTCTTAGCCTAATATTTTATTTTAATGCATAATGACACAACCTTAAATATACAAAACTATTTAACATTTTCTTAATAA
Source organism: Furipterus horrens (assembly GCF_987537825.1). Taxonomy (NCBI): domain Eukaryota; kingdom Metazoa; phylum Chordata; class Mammalia; order Chiroptera; family Furipteridae; genus Furipterus; species Furipterus horrens. Next base: position 30,172,163 of record NW_028327182.1, on the reverse strand, counting down.
TAGTGTTCAAAGATTGTATATTTGGAATTATGAGAAATTCAGTATCATTGCCCTAGCAATATAATTACACAGGGCCTTAATTTTCTTAAAATGTGTACATAAAAATTAAAAACATATATATATATATATTTAAAAGCAATTTTCACTTACAACGTGTGACACTATGCATAATATTTTTTCTTTATTTAAGCAACAAAAACAGCATTGAAGCCAAATCCTGTTTTGTTGACTAGTAACCAAGGGTAATACAAGATAAGAAAATGACACTAAATTAACATCCTGGAGGGAAAAATTTAGACTTTAATGAGACTGAAATATATCATTCCATTTGAATAATATTTTGAGAACTATAATCTCATTTTTTATCTGATACCATGGAGGAAGCATGGCTTTTGTGATTAATAATGAGATTTTTGTCAAAATTAATAGGTGGGCAATACCTTAGAATAAATTGAAAGGATATTTTTGAACTAATTATGCATTAATGCATTAATGTTAACTAGCAACCAGAAAAAGAAGGAAAATAATAGTGATAAGAAGAAAAAAAGAGTACTTTCTGACAGAAAAAAAAATGTATAAAGGATTAAATTTCAAGGAAAGTAACTGCCATAGTCTGAGTGAAAGTATGTTAGAAAACTCTAGACAAGATAGGTAAGTATAATACACAATAAGTCACAAAAACTAACTGTTACATAAGTTAATTTCTTGGAGAAATGGTGTGAATAACAGAAATCACCCTGAATATTATGTATCTCTAGACATATTGTCAGATGGTGAATCCAATCTAATTCTACAAACATACTTCACTTAACATTTTGCCCATTAATTAATTGATTTTTTTTATTGAAAATGCTTGCCTTTTCCTCTCATTTTTCAGTCAGCTGTCTCACTAAGATTCATCTGTTCTCTCAGTTTCATCCAAGTCTTTCCATAGAAGCATCACTCTGCACCACTAACCTCCTTAGAGTGGAGATTATAACACATTGTCAGCATGAAACAACCTTCTCAGTAATTCCCAAGCTGTTTGATTTGTTTTAATTCCTCCCATTTTTGTGCCGCTAATGTTCTGCCTACCATTGTATTGAATTTGTGTATTAATACATTTTTTAAAAAAATTAAATATCTTGTGAACAAACTGAGCTAACAAGGAAAATAGCGACAGAGTCATAGATGGAGAGCAGGATGGCAGCTAATGGTGGGCGCAAGGAGGTTAGGGGATGGAGGGATTGAGCCAAAAGGAAAACGCACTCATGGACATGGACAGCAGTGTGGTGATTGCTGGGAATAGAGGAGTATAAGGAGACTAAATGGTAATGGAAAAAAATACAATAAGAGTGTGTTAATAAATTTAAAATATTTTTTCTTAACACAATTAAATGCACTCCTTTTAAAAATAGCTTTTAGTTTAAAATCACCAAACATTTAAAGCTCCATATTGTATTTTCTTTAATTTTCTTCATATGGTACATTAAGAACATAGAAAATATGATTATAAAAATAATGTGATATTATTTTTATATAATCATATCTTAATAGATTCTTAATCAGGTTTTTCTCTTGACTAGAAATTCCTCTTCATTTTGTTAAAATCATTGGTTTCTGGCATTAACTTCCTAATTACTCTCTAATATTCTCAATGCATACTTACACAATTTCTAACAATCTAGCTAATAACTTCTTCCATTATATATTCTTTGATAAGATATTTTCATCTGAAAGTTACATTTAGATTTTTGGTTTATATCATCTTATTTGTAAAAATATTCTAGGCTGATATTTCTATGACTTCATAACAAATTGTTCTTCTTTCCTAACTTTACCTTTCCTGCTCTCTTTCTCAACTCTCTGATAAAATAAAATAATATGCAGTTATAGACAAATCATTTTTAAAAATCCAGGTAAAATATATTAAGAGGATTCTTAAAATAAATTTCAAAATTAAAATGTGTGCAGTGAGTTTATTGAAATGACCTAAGAGTAGTTAACAAAACAATAAGCAACATATATGAAAATAAATGGGAAAATAATCTGTCATAAGAACTACACACATTTTTTGAAGCCCAGAACAATGAACCAACTTATGATGTATAATCTAAGATTTTGCTGATTTTAAAATACTTCAAAAATTTTATCTGTGATCTTTTTAACTAAAGTGATTCACCAAATTATGTGTAATGATTAAAACATTTTTTCTTAATAACTACTCTTTTCTAAATTTACCATAATCTTTGTGTTCTCATTACTCTCATGTTGCTTTTAAATTTTTCATGTGATTTATTTTGTAAATTCTTTTGGATGTTCTCTATATGCTTTTCCAGACTGTCAGTATGTGCTTTATAAAGAACTAGATAACGATGTCCCAGCTGCAGTTTAATCCTGCTTTATGATTTAAATTCACGACTCTAGTTGTATATCCAACTGTTGAATTTTTTATCACTTTATGATAAAATTTGCCTTTTTTCCATAGTTCTTCCTTGGCAATTATTCTGACATTGATTTAGACCCAAATACTTAGTGCTTCTTTCTGGCACTGGTAAATGCATGCATCTTAAAGAACAATGTGCATAATTACATAATCTAATTATATACATATTGAATGTTGTTCAGCTAAATCTCCCCAACATAAAAGAGGAAGCTGATTAGAGTTCCAACGTAAAATGTTTGCTTCTCCTTTTACTAATGCATGTGCTAAAGCTAACTTCAGTACCCCTTTGCCCCTTCTATTAATCTCTCCAGATCTTATTGAATCATAAATCTTCTAGCATAGTATTTGCTTTTCCTCTCAATTTTGAATCATCTGCTTCTCAGCATTCTATTCAGATTGTTAATAAATATGTTAAATAGCTATGGGCCTGAAACTAATCCCAGAGGGCTTTACTAGATGCTATTTTTTGAAAGCCCAATATGGTTCTATTAATAATACCTATGCATTTTAATATGGCTCTGCTTTTGATATCTACCATATTATGTTGTACTGGAATAAATTTTAGTAAGATATGTTTGGTGATAGAACTTAATATATCATCTATTTTGAAGTTATTATTAAGCTGAAATTGAAAGAATAGTATTCTTCACACCCATTCTGAATGTAACACATGTAAATAATTGTATCTAATTCCATTTTAAGCAAGTATAATGAATAAGAACATTAAACCAATACAGAATTATTCAGGAGAAAAACTTGGAACTATACACAATTACATAATTTTCTGAAACTTCCTTGTGGTATCCAGTAAGCGAGACAAGGGCCCTGAGCATTTGAATTGATTATCTTGTGATTTCCTCTTTGGTAACCTGGAAGTGTTGAACTCATATCATATAACTTCTTTCTTTAAAACCCATAAGGATTAATAAAAGCAGTGCCAGAAAGGACACTTTCAGTAAATACAATCCCCTTGAAACTAAGCCTGCATGTAGCTGAAGATGTTGGCAGTCTTGGAGGTCTTTTTTGTCAAAAGCAATTTGGTGTATTTGAGGACTGGAAGCTCACTGAAATTCAAGTCAACTGGCTGCAATGACCTGTCTACAAAAATCTTATCTGAACCTTTACATGAATTACTCTTAACTCTTTCTTATAGGTTTTCCTCATGTGGATGTTTTTAACATAATCATACTTTAATTTTTTTCTAATTAGCTTTTTCTTGTAACTTTGGATGTGAAGTAAAATATATGATTATTACTTAATTATGTATTCTTTGGAGGAAGAAACACAGATAAATGATCAGTATGAACAGAAAATCCAAGACATTTATGTTGTATTCTAAAGAAAATTTTTTATTTGTATTTTCAATTATGTTTATATTAAATGTTTAGGACTATATATACATCAAACCAAAATATGTTGTTACAGCCAAGAATAAATTTAAGAGCCACACCCAAGCAGAGAGAAGGAAAATAATCATCACTTTTATTAGAGAGTAGCATATTAAAGATATTTCCACAAAACCTGACCTCTACACTCTAAAATGAAGAGATAACAGATAAACACAAATTAAATAAATCATATTATAAAATTGAAATATATTGGATGAGATTATATATGTAAAACAACTTCAGACACAAAACGTTTCTGGGCAGGAAGACAGGAAAGCAAGGGCTGATTGTAACCTGAAGGAAAATTGCTAAAGAAACAAATGTAAGAAGAGGGAGAGGTGTTGTTAGTGTGTTCCTGGGGCAAGGAAAAGCACTGTTAATTCTAGTTGATGCATTCGGCCTGTCACTAGAGAGAGCTTTCTTATTATAGGGCAGAGACTGCATTAGTTCAGAATAAATACCTTTTAAGCACAACAACTTGCCCACTTTGCTTCACACAATGTTCAGAATGTAATGTTAGCTTTTTGATATTTCAATAGAAAGAGGGTGCCTTTCTTATATGGCAATTGAAATAATATAATTTATATTCATTTTATCCTGTCCATTTTCAATTGAGTGGGAAAGGTACTTGAACATCCTGAATAGGAATGCTTAAACACCCTAAAAAATTTTGCCTAGTGTACAAACATTTCATGGAATTGCATGATTAACCATAAAAATAAGTAAATTAAAAAATTCAAAAAGTAGTTACTCAACGATCATATATGTGTTAAGTATTAGAGGGCACACACAAAAGAACCAATGCTTCACTTTAATTTTATAAGTAAAAACAGGTAGAAATTTCCAGGAAAAGGCAAAAAGCTGAAATACTCAGAAGATGTTTTATTGAAGATGACATTTGAGTTTGACCTTGAATGATGTTACCATTTTTAGATGACTAGTATAAGGCATGTGAAAAAGATATGGCATGAGTTGACTGGAACATAATATGATGAGTCACTGCTATTATTATTTACCATTGTAAGTGATATTCTTTCTTATTTTCATTATGGTTGGTTGTTATATAGTTAATTAGGATTCACAATGAGTTCTGGGTCTAAATTACTAATATTGTATTTTAATAAACTAACAACTAACTGGAGGAAATATTATTACAGTTTGTTATGCTAAGGTTAATGTCTTAAAAGTACTTCATTTAAGCAATTATGTTTTTTTTTTTTTTTTTGTGGTGGGAATGGGAAAGGACTCCAGAAATAAACTCATTTTAGTATAAAAATAAAATAGAATGGTATTTAAATATCCTCTTTTTCAGGAAATAGATGTTAACTATTTTATCTAATCACACATATAAATTTTATATATTAACAGTTTTGTATTTCCTCCTACAGTTGATTGTTGAGGGTTAAAATAATTCATGACTAATTTATTTGAAAATATTTGAGAAAAGCTTACCAGGCACTACTGTTTTTAAATAATTTATTTACCCAGATAACTCATCCTTTCACCCTTTCAATATAATGTTTGTAATTCTTTAAAAATCGATATATGTGTGTGGAGTGTGTATGCATGATTTTGTTAAATAAATATTATATTTATAATTTTAAAATAATACTTTGCTCTTTTCTTAACAATTTTATTAAGGAGAAATTCATATTTAATACTATTCTCTCAATTTATAAAAATTGTTTATTTGATTTTATAACTATCCACTTAATATTGGCTTTATATCCAATATTATATTAACATAGTCCCAAATTATTAATTTTATAAATGCTACATTCTTGTAATCCATCTTTATTGATTAATATATCTGTCATGCTTATTTGAATTAGGTTTTAGCAGCAGTACAATTTAATTGTAAAGTACATAGTGAGGAAAACTTGAATTTCTGCTCTAACATTTTGTAATTTTTAAAAACTTACCTTTTTCTCTTTGTCTTTGTTCTTTATCCGTATAATTAAATACAAATTTCAGCTATCTCCTAGAAATTTTATAAGATTGAATAAGATAATTTTGAAATGAGCTTGGCTATTAATGAATGAGCACTCAATAAAGTTAGTTACTTAGAAATCTTTCCTTCCTACTACCATATTTAAATTCTGAACTGCATCATCATTTAGCCAGTATTGTTTAACATGTGAATATAGGTTATTAATTGACTGTGAAATCAACTAATTGGGTCATAATTGCATTATCTATTAACAATAAAAACAGAACAAATACAAAAACATAAGATCATTCAAATATACTAAGATTAAGAATTTTTCATGAGATTTTTGTCTTAGTTATATATATGGGTGTATGAATATTTTTATATTTTAATCATATTAATTTTTTAACTGCCTTTTTAAGGTACTTCTTTCTTTCCCTGAGTATTGATGGAAGATTTGACTTATCCCTATAACAAAGAACACTTCTACTCCAAATTTTTATTTTTATTAAGACTGCCAGAGTCATTGCTCTGAAAGATGAGTGTTCATAACCTAGCAGTCTATGTTTATTTTAAAATAAAAACAAAATGCAAAAATCAGCAAAATTTAGAGCTCCAACTTTATTGATAGTATAGCATATAGAACTCCCTTATTACTTACTCCCAACCTGTCTCTCTTAGAAAGTCTATACTGCAGTCACATTGATTTGCTCATAATTTTCTAAATGTCATATACTTTCATAAAACTGAAATACCCTTTTTCCCCCAGATGTCTCTTATTAGTCCTTCAAGACTCAGCTCAAATATGTTCACTTAAGGAAGTTTTGTCTGACTCAACAGACACTTGACACCTTCCTTCAGTTATCCATTAACCTTTTGTTTTTTGTTGTTATTACTATGTATTTATTGTATATTTAAAAAAGCAATAAAATTAACAGTGATAAAGCCCTGGCTGGTGTGGCTCAGTGGATGACTGCTGGCCTGTGAACTAAAAGGTTGTTGGTTCAATTCCCAGTCAGAGTACATGCCTGGTTTGCAGGCCAGGTCCCTAGTTGGGAGCAAGCAAGAGGTAACCACACATTGATGTTCCTCTTCCTATCTCCCTTCCTTCCCTTCCCTATAAAAATAAATAAATAAAGTATTTAAAAAATTAACAGTGATAAAATAAATATTATCAGTATATTTTATAAAATAGTAAACTTTTTCAAATTTGATAGTTATCGGTAATGAATTTCTTACTTTTGAGCTAGAAAAAATATTATATTTATGACAACATGTTATATTTTTCTCCCTTGCAAGTCAAAAAATTAATAGAAATAGACCACTAGGAGTCCTGGATTACAAAAACTAGTATCACTGTGACCTTATTATTTACATATCAAAATAATATTACATAAATATTGGCACATTGAAATGTATTTTCTGTTTGAGAATTCAGTATGCTCAAAAGCTAGCTTAACTAATCTGCTTTGGCAATCTTTCAACTTGTTAACAGACTGAATGTGTGGCTCTAGGAAACAGGCCTTTTTTCTTGGTATGTCTACTGGAGCAGACTCCTCCTTTCACATGAGCAAACCATGGTCTCTTTGGGACTGATAAACTCTGCTGCCCTCACCCTGATGACTCCCAAAACCTCACCCCAACACAAGGATCTGTGGTCACCCAGCAAGTGGCAGCTAGACTTGGTGTACCCTGGGACATTTGGTGAGTGGCCTCAGATCCAGCACTGAAATTAAATTTGAACCTGTATCAATCTGGTGAATACCACTTGCCCCTACCTTGTAACTCACTGAGAACTTAGCTCATGCAACTCAGGAACCACCAGAAGCACCGGAAACCAGCTCACGGAGCCTATCAGGCAGCTGTCAAGGATAGGCTGGAGGAGGCAGATCTCAGAGTGCCTTAGGACTTCTGCTGACCTGTCTCTGGTTCTGGTGCTGGTAAAAGCTGGCCTTGTTGTGCAACTTGATCCTTCTTGTGCAACTTGGCCCTTCTTGTGCACACTCATGCCTAGCAGAGGAGCTATAAATTGTAACTCAATTTATAGCTCCAAACAGGTTACCTAAGCCATTCACAGGCAGCATCCAACATTGGACTGCACTAGAGTATGTCCAAAGAGACCCCAGAACCAGCCCACAAAGTGGCCAGTTTTAGACAACACCAGAGCAATCCAATTGGCTTCACAAGCAGCATAGCATAGCCAAAGGGAACCCTTGGTAGGCAACAGGCCCTACTGAGGCGAATTCCACTTCATGTGGTCAGCACCTGCACAGTAGGTTGTACATTGTGGTCATTGTTGATCTTCATTGACAGCCAGCCGGAAATTGACCTCACTCATGAATGTGCCAATAGCAATCAATAGGAGAGCCCATAAAACCCACACAAGGTGCATTTCTGGAACACTCACTTCAGGTGATCAAAGAGATTGTACCACTGGGACACCTACTACATAAGGCCACCCTATCAAGATTACGAAGAATAGCAGATGTATTGCAACAGTAATGGAAACAAACACATAGAGGTATCCAAATGGCTAGACAAAGAAACATGCCAGAAATAAGAAAAACAGAAGTCTCCAGAAAAAAAGAGTTAAATGAGATGGAGGCAAGCAATTTACCTGATACAGAATTCGAGTAAATAGTTTTAAGAAGGTACAAGGAATTTATGAGAACTTAAAAAGAGAGCAAGCACAAAAAAGGACATATACACCATAAAAAGAACAGAAATGAATACTAAGATAACTGAAATGAAAAATACACTAGAGTGAATAAACAGTAGGCTGGATGAAGCAGAAGATCAAATCAGCAATTTAGAAGACAAAGTAGCAAAAAACATAAAATCAGAACAACAAAAAGAAAAAAAGTTTAAAAAAATAAAAATAGTTTAAAAGACCTTTGTTTCAACATGAAGCATAACAACATCCAAATCACAGGGTTAACAATGGAGAAAAGAAAGAGCAAGGGATGGAGAACTTATTTGAAGAAACAATAGCTGAAAACTTCCCTAACATGGTGAAGGGAAAAGAACAGAAGTCCAGGAAGTGCAGAGAGTCCCAAATAAGATGAATCTAAAGAGGCCAACATCAAGACACACCATAATTAAAATGACAAAAAAAGTAAAAATGCTATATTCAATAAATGGTGTTGGAAAAATTAGACAGATACATGCAAAAAAAAAAAAAAAGATAGTCAACCATCTACTTAAAAGAATAAACTCAAAATAGATTAAAGACAGAAACATTAGACTCGAAACCATAAAACTTCTAGAAGAAACATAGGCAGTAGAATATGAGACATTTCTTACACCATTTTTTTTTTTGATATGTCTCCTTGAGCAAGGGAAACAAGAAAAAATAAATAAATGGGACTATATTAAACAAAGTTTTTTTCACATCAAATGAACCATCAACAAAGCATAGTTGTCAATGATATGTATGATGAGGATAACAAACAAAATTTATAAAGAGCTTATAAAACTCAACACCAAGAAAATGAAAAATCCAATTAAAAAAATATATCTGAAGAAATCTAGACCACTAACTTGAAAGCACATAAGCACCCCTATGATCATTACAGCTTTATTTATAATCACTAAGATATGGAAACAGCCCAAGTGTCCATTGGTAGATGAGTAGATGAAACAGCTATGGGATCTTTAAACAATAGAATACTACAGGGGCATGTAAAAAAGAAGAAAAAAATAAAATATACCCTTTGAGACGGCATGGATAGACCTTGAGAATATTATGCTAAGTGAAATAAATCAGTCAGAGTAAGATAAATACCATACAATTTCGCTCATATGTGGAATCTAATAAACAAACTGAACTAACAAGCAGAATAGAGACAGAATCATAGAGACCAGGCTGACAATTATGTTGCAGGAGTAGGGGGTGGAGGGATTTAGGAAAGAGGACTCATGGATGTGGACAACAGGGTGGTGATTATGGGGGTGGGATATAAATGGGATAAATAGTAACGGAAAAATATATAAATTATATATACACAATGATGTAGGCCCCCATCTCCCACCCCCCAACCCCACCATGGGTAAAGGACCTGAACAGACACTTTTCCAAAGAGGACACACAGATGGCCAATAGACATATGAATAGATGCTTAAAGTCTCTAATCAGATAAATGTAACTTAAAGACACAATGAGATATCATCTCAAACCTGTCAGAATGGCTATAATCCATAAGTCAACCAAAAACAAGGGTTGGTAAGGACATGGAAAAAAAAAGAAACCCTTGTGCACTGCTAGTAAGAATGCCAACTGGTGCACCACTGTGGAAAGCAGTATTGACTTATCTCAAAATTTAAAATTGGAACCACCTTATGGACTAGTGATTCCACTTTTGAGACTATATCTGAAGAAATCTAAGACACTGCTACAAGAGAATATATGCACCCCTGTGTTCATTGCAGCATTATTTACAATAGCTGAAATCTGATAGCCCAAATGCCCATCAGTAAATGAGTGGTTAAAAAACAAAAACAAAAACAAAACCTGTGGTGCACTCACACAAGAATGCTATTCAGGCAAAAAAAAAAAAAAAGAGAGAGAGAGAAATCTTACCCTTTGTGACAGCGTGAATGGACCTGGAAAGTGCTATGCTAAGTGAAATAAGCCAGTCAGAGAAAGACACATATTATACTATTTCATTTTAAGTGAAATTTAATGAACAAAATACTAACCGACACAGATACAAAGAACAGACTTACAGCTGTTAGAAGGGAGGGAGATTGGAGGACTGGGTGAAAAAGCTAAAGGGATTAAGTAAAAAAAAAGAAAAAACTCATTGACATAGACAATAGTATGGTGATTTCCAGAAGAAAAGGTGGGTCAGGAAGGAAGAATTGGGTAAAGGAGTGATAAATGGTGATAAGAGAAGACTTTACTTTGGGTGTTGAACAAATAATACAAAATACAGATGATGCATTATAGAATTGGACACCTGAAACCTATATAATTTTATTAACTAATTTCATCCCAATAATTTCAATAAAAATATTTTTCATGCAATAAACAAATAAACTCAACTAAGTACTGTTTCTTTGAATCTCTGCATGTTTTCATTTCTTCTACAATTTTTTTAAATCAACATCATTTGACCATATATGTAGTCTTTTTCTTAACTTCTCTTATTTTATATAGCAGGCATATCTTTATGTCTGTGCATGTATATTGTGCTATTTTGTTTATTTAGTTTTCTTTTTAATTTCAGTAACTGTTAAAATTCATTTCCTGTTACTCCTTTAGTAGATAGGAGGAAAATGGAAAAAATAATGATAGGGTAAAAGTATATTTTAATTCTTTCAGCAAAAAGTAAAGTTGAAAGAAGTAATTCTGAGTATTAAGCAGTGTTCTCACATCAGAGAGAATGGAAGACGACAGATAAGACATGAATAAAAGAGATGTTTTCTTATGCTCCAACATAAAATACTTAGCCATTTTTTAGAGGATCTGAGAAATATCACCCTCTTTACTGAGTTGCATAAGATTTACAAGTTATTCTGCATATCTGGAACCTTGCAGGCAACCAATATTATAAAAATAAACTCTCAAAATCATACAACCTCAAAAACATTTTTTACATTTGTATGAAAGAACAAAAATGAGGGAAAATCATGTTTCTTAGCTTGTATAATACAGAACAAAGTTTTTAGTAGAGACTAATATGTATGTTCATATGATCTTTCAGAAGAATAGAAAAATTGGGAGAAGGTGGTGGCCAAGTAGGTAGAAGCTGAGTCCACTTGGTCTTGCCCCCAAATTGGAATTTTGGTCAAAGAAATCTTAGCTGACATGAAGTGTTGAAGCCAAAGAGTACAGAAAATGCTTCATACCATCCGGTAAAAAGATTTTAAGGTAGAAGTGGGAATACTCTGTGGATGGCACCTGCAGCGGCAGAAGGATCAGACAGAAATTGCAGGTTTGGAGTTCCCTTGCATATTGGAGCAGGGATCCCCAGACCCACACAGGGACCCTCCACCCAAAACAGGAGTGACTTGGGGGGATATACAGAGTCTGGGAGACAGAGGCTACATACACATACAGCAAGCAGCATATCCATAGCTGTAGTGCAAACCCGGAGAGTTCCAGATAGAGACTCAAGCTCCTACCTACAACAAGCAGGCTACTGCCCCTGGGTCTATCAGAGACACCTACAGGATGCAGCCAGTTGTGGCCTTGAGAGACATTTTGTTTTTAGGGGAGGTGGTATGTGTGAAGAACCAGACAGTGACTCAGTGGTGCTGTGTGGGTACCACATGGAAACATTTTACAGAGGAGAAGCCTAAGTACCCATCTGAAGATAAGTGGATTAAAAAACTGTGGTACATTCACACAATGGAATACTATGCAGCAGAGAGAAAGAAAGAACTCCTACCATTTGTGACAACATAGATGGAACTAGAGAGAATTATTCTTAGTGAAATAAGCCAGACAATGAAAGACAGATATCATATGATATCACCTAATACAGGAAACTAAAGAACAACACAAACAAATGAGCAAAACTGAACCAGAGGCTTGTAAACAAGGACCAGACTAACAGTTACCAGGGGGTGGAGGGATAAAGAGAAGGGGAGTAAGTAGTGGAGGGGTCTAGTCAAGGAACTAGTGTAAATAACCCATGGACAATGTACAACAAGGTGGGTATTGACTGTGGGAGAAGGGGTGGGCTGGGTGGGGCGGGAGCAATAGGGGAGAAAGTGTGACAACTGTAATAGAAAAACAATAAATAAATAAATTAATTATTAGGAAATTTAGAAAATATGGACAAGAAAAAGGAAGAAAATAAAAGTTACTTATATTTTTAAAGAAGAAGACTCAAAATAAACCAAAGGGAAGAATAAATAAGGTAATGTACATTAGAAGGGTTAGCCCCAAGAACGTTGAGCAGGGAGAGAAGTTTATCTTTAGTTCATCTCCCTCTTCCTTTCTCTGTACCTTCCAGCATTTGAGATTCCCTCTATCTGCCAAAAGCCTGTGCAGTACGTATGTCATTACAACCAGTCACCTCTTCCAAAGGCTTTACATTATAAAGAGTCTTTGTTGGGGTCTTGTGCCAGGGGACCTTAAAAACTAAGAGGTCTTTAACCCCAGAGCCATGCTTCTCTCGAGTGTAGGAAGGCATTTCATTCTTCAAGATTTACCAAATAAATTTTATGGCTGGAGTAATAAGATTCTTAAAATTACTTCTCCCTGAAACTTTCTTTGACACAGGAAACTTACAATATTTCAGTTAATTTTTTCAAAAAAACTTTTTAGATTATTTTGAAAAAATTATTTTTCATTTGTAGTTGCCATACAATATTATAGTAGTTTAACTCTTAACAGGTGAGAGTGATTCTCTAGTGGTTATTTTGTTTCCCTGTATAAGGATTATGTAAATTTTCCAATGTCTCATTTATAAATAGTATCCTCTTGTTTAGAATTAATCTTGGCAAGAAGCTCTGTACCTATTTAACTTGACTTGCTTGGATGAAACAAAAGTGGTTGAAAAATTTAAAAGATAAATAAATAAATAAGGAGCTGAAATGTGCCTGGGCAAGGACTTCACACACAGCCAGTCTGCCAGCATAGAGACCAGATTGAAAGTGCAGTTACAGAGACAAATCTCGCAGAACAGGGAAAGTGCTTCTTGTGGCCCTGCTCTGAACTTCTCTCAGCCACATCAGACACACTGGTTCTATGGGTTCTTTCCCACAGAGACCAGCTGGGAAGGCAGATCAGAGACTGGCACAGCACAGGCAGCAAGTCAGAATAGACATTTTGTTAAGCTGATGGGGGAAGAAAACTTATTTCCTCAGTCTCAAGTCTGTGAGAGGTGCCCGCCCCCACCCCCACCCCAGCTCAAGCTAATCGAATGCTGCAGTTGCGGCTGTGGAGAACCTTGCAGGATGGAAAAATTGCTTTTTTGAACCTAGTTCTTAATTACAGTTAATTTATAGTCTAGTCAATTCTTAATTATTTTTGGATAATTTGACTAGACTGGTGCATGCAAAAAATGAGACTAGACAACAACTTACACCATACACCAGAATAAACTCAAAATCAATAAAATACTTAAATGTAAGTCATGATACCATAAAAATCCTAGGAGAAAACATAGGCAGTAAAACTTCAAATATCTCATGTAGTAATATTTTTGCTGATATATCTCCTAAGGCAAGGTAAATAAAGAGAAAAATAAACAAATGGGGCTACATTAAATTAAAAAGCTTATGCATGGCTAAAGAAATCATCAAAATGAAAAGAGCACTGACTATATGGGAGAACATACTTGCCAATGACAAAGGGAAACAACTTTAAAATAATTTCTGTTGAGTTCTATTTTTCAGCTGTTTTAGACTTAAATAGACATGCTAATTTCAAAACTGTAGTTAGTTTTCTTCTATCACATCAAGTTCCCCTCCTCCCCAGAGTTTATCTTAATGCGACTGCTTTAGGCTGGATCAAGCCTGGATCAAGGGAAGCACTAGTGCTTTCCTATTGGCTGAGAGCAAACCTTCCTAGAGTGGGGAGGGGTGGGGGATGACCTTGGAGACCAGGGACAGGTTCGTGCTTGTCTAGGCTATTCAGTTACTCACGATATAGTGTGGTGAGAGCTTATGTGCCGCTCTATATAGTGAATCATATTCCAAAGTGTAGTCCGGGTTCTTGTCTGTATACAAGGAGTTAGCAGGATTTATTTATTTTTTATTTACATATGGACTTATTTTCTTTCCTTCAGATTATATTTGCCTCTGCTATTTCTCATCGTAGTGCCTAAACAACCCTGATTCATTTTGTTATATCTGTGGCAGTTTCACCATTCCCAAAGGACAAATATTAGTGCATTTGTCAGGCAAGCCTATTTTGCATATTTTAAAGCAAAACTTGGTGATCAAGATAAGTCTTGGGCCCCTCACAAGGTGTGCAAGCAGTGTGCTGAGAGTTTACGGATGTGGACGAAGGGAACACGTGATAAATTGCCATTTGGTATACCTATGGTTTGGTGAGAGCCCAGAGATCATTCAAGTGACTGTTACTTTTATATAGTGAAAATGTCAGAATTTAACAAGAAAAATAAATATAAAATAGAGTATCCTAGTCTACCATCAGCTATATGCCCAGTGTCTCATTCAACTGAAACCCCAGTGCTAGTTTTCATTGAACTACCCTCTTTCAAAAAACAGGAGTACGGTGAAGAACTAAGTGACAGTAACAATGAAGATTTTGAAATTGAAGATGACTCAGTTCATAAGGGGTTTGTTCAGCATGAGTTGAATGATTTGGCACAAGATTTGGGACTATCCAAAAGGCTTAAGAACTCCTAGCATCAAGACTACATGAGAAAAACTTGCTTGATAAAGGAGCAAAGTCATCCTACTTTTGATCAAAAGAAAGTGCATTTCTGCAGTACTTTCAAAGTGATGGTGGCTTTGTGTATTGCCATAACATCCATGGTTTAATGGAGAAGTTGGGAATTCCAATCTACAACACGACTGAATGGCGACTGTTCATCGATAGCTCAAAGCAGAGCTTGAAGTGTGTCCTTCTCCACAATGGCCATTTATTTGGTGCAGTCTCAGTTGGTCATTCAGTTTGTTTTTGTGAAGAATATGAAGACATAAAGAAAGTCATTGATCTGTTGCAATATCATAAGCACAATTGAATCATCTGTGTTGACCTTCAAATGGTCTACTTCCTTCTTGATCAGCAACATGGATATACCAAGTATCTCTGTTTTGTGTATGTGGGACAGCAGAGCTTGTGAGAAGCATTGGGTGGATTCAAATTGGCCTCCAAGCTCTGACCTCAAACCTGGTGATCCAAACATTCTACATGAGCCACTTGTTGACAAAAAGAATATTCTATTCCTACCTCTGCACATAAAACTGGGTCTCATGAAGCAATTTGTGAAAGCTTTGCCAACTGAAGGAGACTGTTTCAAGTATCTCACTTTGACATTTCCTAGCCTGTTGTTTGAAAAGATAAAATACCTTAATATGTATGTTTAGTAGCAGAACTTCACTACTTGTACACAATTTGACTTATAGTAACAATATATAGCCTTTATATGAATAAAATAACTCTAAATAAACATTACATTCAGGCAATTTTTTCTTTATTTTCCTTTATATGTATATTTTGTATAATTTGGGGGACAAAGGGAGAGTACTCTGTACCTTAAAAAGTTGATGTTATAGAGAAAAACTGGGGTTATTTTTGAATTCAGATACCAAAAATTAGTAAAAAATTGGTGTCATCTAAATCAACAAAAATTGTGTTCCCCAGTTTGATACATTGGGCAAGAGTTTAATCTCCAAAATATGTAAAGAACTCATATGACTCAACACAATGACCAACAATCCAATTAAAAATGGAGGAGTGATCTCTTAGATACTTCTCCATGGAGGACATACAGATGGTCCATAGACATATAAAAAGATGTTCAATTTCACTTGCCATCAGAGAGATGCAAATTAAAGCAACAAGGAGACAGCACCTCACTTCTGCCGAAATGGCTAAAATTAATAAATCAACAAACAAGTGCTGGTGAGGATGTGGAGAAAAGGGAACCTTAGTGCACCATTGGCGGGAGTGCAGACTGGAGCAGCCACTGTGGAAAGCAGTATGGATATACTTCAAAAAATTAAACAAGGAACTACCTTTTGACCCAGCAATTCTACAGCTGGGAATATGTCATAAGAACCTGAAAAACCAATTCAAAAGAACTTATGTCCTCTTATGTTCATAGCAGTGTTATTTATAATAGCTAAGATTTGGAAACAGACTAAGTGCCCCTCAGTAGATGAGTGGATTAAAAAACTGTGGTACATTTATACTATGTAATACTACACAGAGGAAAAAAGAAGAAATTCCTACCTTTTGTGACATCATGGAAGGAACTGAAGACTATTATGCTAAGTGAAATAATCTATTTGGTGAAAAACAAATCTCATATGATCCCACTTATAAGAGGAATTTGATGAACAAAATAAACTAATGAGCAAAATAGTACTGGAGGTATAGAATCATGGAATAGACTGACAATAGTAAGAAGAGAGAAGGCAGGTGGGGACTGCTTGAAGGAAGGTGAAGTGAGTAGTCAAAGAACAGAAACAAAGGATCCACGGATATGGACAACAGTATGGGGATTGACTATGAAAGTAGGGGTCAGACTTGGCAAAAGGGGACTAAAAAGAAAAACTGGGATAACTGTAATAGCATAAACAATAACAAAGAAGAGTAGACAAATTTAGGTTTTTAATGGACATTTTGATGATTAAAATATTTGAGAAATTTTATCCAAATGTTTAAAATTTGATTAAGCAGACTTGAATGTAAAGTGATATGCAGCATAAGTATTCAAAAAACACTAACAAATTGTGTTTTAAAGTTTTGCCATTCAAATAAAAAGCAACAAGTGATAATTTATTAAAATGTCTTGAGATATATATTGAATGTGATAATTTAACAACATACATACAAAGTTATAAGAAAACAAATGATTGAAATCAAATGTTATTAATAAGATTGGTTCAATTAAGAGAGGATTTACTTTAGGTGGGACATGGTAGCCAAGGGCATCTTGATAGTGTTATAATTAAATGAGTCAGTTGTGACTAAAATAGAAATGATGTGATTAAGATTGTTCTATACAAATAAAATAGCATAATTCAAACAATTTCAATAATGGCTTAACTACAGGCAGTGACTAGACTAGATGTGTTGATAGTGATTTTTTTTTCAATAACAAAACATAAAGTTAGATATACTGGATAAACCCAGATTCTTGATAAATACAACTACCTATTAAACCAAATATATTGATTCATGTTACTCACTGAGTTTATTATCATTACTAGTCCTCAATCCTGAGCAACTCTGTAACATAAAAATACACTAATATATATTATAACAGTTAGTTGTCAAAATAATTCTTTGTGCAAACTAAACCTTAAAATGTTAATGTTTGCAAGCAAAATAGTATATCTAGTAAGTGGGGAATCCAGGGCTATAGTGCAAAGTGTTTTTACAGCCTAGCTTAGTGTATTATTAGTTAAGTATAAGAAATCTGAATTCAACATGGCTTAAAGAATAACAAAACTTTTTAACTAAATAAGAAGTTCAAAACTGAATTATCACACAGGGTTGGTAGTTTTATTGCCACACTTATTAAAATCAGGTCAATTTTACCTTGTCATCTATTATTGTCCTTCAACTTATCCTCAGAGTATTAGCATTTTTAGACATCATATGAGAAACAATGATGTTGAGAACAGGAAAGTGGAACACCTGTGTGTGTGTGTGTGTGTGTGTGTGTGTGTGTGTGTATTTTGTAAGTACTCAAATGAACATTTTACAGAACATTTGCCTGAATCCCACTGGGTAACAATAACTCCAGTAAATCATCAATTTATTTTAAGTTTGTTAATTGTTGGTATAGTAACTAGAAATGCAATGAAATTACACCAGTGAGAACCATCCTGGAGTTGGTGGCAGGGAGTTCTCACATGTCACATATCTGCATGATGTAGAAGTAAATATCTGAATATAATTATTTTTGTTTGTTTGTTTTAAGAAAAAAAGAAGTATATGTGCTGGGTAGATAAGCCAGAATATTAATCTCATTTTGTGGAATTTACTCTGCAACCATAAACATAATGTGATTGCTAAATGAACACATAACAAGTGAAACAGATATAATGTATGATTCTCTTTAAAAAGAATGGCACTTGATTATTGGAGTGGTTTGGTTTTCTATTGATGATATGTAAATTATCATAAATTTAGTGGTTTAAAAATCACAAATTTATTACCTTATAGTTTTATATTTCATTTCATAATTTATAAATTACACTAAATAATTATTCATAATGGCTTTAATCTTGTTTTGCTACATTGGGTATTTGATGTGTTATCATAAAATGTTTGAGTAGCCATAATTGCATTTGCTGATGTAGTGAGAAAATAGGAGTTTGATGACAGGACTATCTGAGTTCTAATCCAGGTTATGCCATGAAAAATATTTTTTAACATTTTACAAACCAATTAATTATAGTAGGACTCAGCTATTTCATGTGGTGATTGGGTAGTCATACAACATTATCACTATGGAGTCTTTCAGTTATGGCACTTATAAATATCAATGAAAATTTTTTAAAAACTCAAGTCTATATTGGCACTCATATTACAGTGATTGAACTTTATAGGTTATCATTTTTTATTATAAGAATATGAATTCAGAGCTGCATAGTGTAATAGCTTATTTTGGATTTCAATATGAGATCCATTATTAGTTGTGAAATCAATTTAATTTTGTTAATTCTGTCTTGCAAATCAATTTTCCTAAGAACCTACTGTTGCTTAAAATTACAGTGTCCCTGTGGAAAACAATCCTTGCAGGGACCATCATCATCCCTGCTTATTCTGTCTTTTACCAGATTTAACTGTGAAGAAACAAGTTGAAAAAAGATGAGAAGCAATTTTTTTCTTTGTCAAAGCAAGAAAATTTAGGAGCTAAACTTGCAAAATGGGAATGGAAAAATATGGAGAGGGCAAATTTGAGAATGTAAAAAAAATGATTTACAAAAGCATTTTTTTCACTTGAACTCACACAGACACACATGCTTGCATGCACATTTTCCCTATCACACTAGTCTAGCAATGTCAAAGTTTTGCTTATCACATCTTTGGCTAAACAGAATGTATCTATGATGCAGTAAAAAAAAAAAAAAAAAAACATTTTGTTAAAGAATTGTATAACCATATGATGGGTAAGTCTGGAGAATTAACAAATTCTATCAATACCCTAATAACTTTGGATCATATAGATTATGAATTGTATTGCTTTGGGTCAAAATGATTAAAAGATTTATTGTAAATACATTGGGATCCTGGCAATAAATTATAAAGATCAAAACAAAATGAAGTATTATTAAGTTGATTCATCAGGTAGGCTACATAATATTTTAGAATTGACTGCATAAAATCAAAACAAAAATTTTTTTTCTAAACAAGAGATATACATATCTATGTCAGACTGTAGCAAATATGCCGTTTCTGTTATGGTATTAGTTTATATTACCGTTATGAAATTTCTTATTGAGTTGCTTAGTACTTGGTGCTGATTTAACAGTAATGTGAAAAGTTATTTTCCAAACTCATGTATCAGGTAACCAGGGTAGGTGTTACCTCAGCTTTGATCAGTAGGCAGTGTTTTTGGAAGCAGGGTGCCAAAAAAGTCTTTTCTGAAGTAGAGAGCTAGTTTAGATTAACTATTTTGATCTCTTGTGATGGCTTGTATTCTTTGTATACATTTTTATTAGAAACACTATCTTCAAAGAAAAGTTAATAATTTTAATGTACAAGTGAAAATTTATTGTTTGTAATCAAAATTCAGCATAAGACTTTGAAAAGAGCTTATAGCCTAATCAAAATTCAGCATAAGACTTTGAAAAGAGCTTATAGCCACAAAATTTAGCTCCTAAGCCACTTTCCTACATTCATGGTCCTTCATATTTCTTCTGACAGGAAAAATTCTTCCTGTGCTTCAAGACCTCGATCTAATTCTGATTATGATTACTTACAAAACAAGAAATAACTCTTTCTACATAATAGTCTTTCCAATAAGAATTTTATATTTATTTCAAATATTTCCCTTCTCTGTGAGAATTTTCTCAGCACTTCAGATAAGTATTCCTCTCCCTCTGAGAAATCACAGCAGTTAATGTTCATTTCCACTATAATATAACTCTATCTCTCAAGTGATAGATCATATGTCATAGAAAAATATTTTAAATTTAAATAAATAAATTGTTATTGAATAGAGGATGCTAAATATTGATGATATAAAGTTGTAATTAAAGCAAAATTATTTTGTAAGAAGTCAGGCACTACTTAATAATATTTTAAGATTTTCATTTTAATAAGACACAAGTCTTCTAAGCCATTTTAATTGTTCCCCCACACTTTGACCAGCTATTGTAAATACATAATAGTCATTCTCTATATTTCTAGGTCAACATGTAACTTACCTTGTTCTTAAATTTGTTCTTAAAAATGTCCATTAAATTATTCAGTAATTATCTGTATTAAGAGGAGATGTAGAGCATTCTTTAGTTTGGTTGCACCTTAGACAAATATGTTAGATAGGCGGCTTAGGCAGAATCAATTTTGAATCCCAGCTGAAAATAAAACTTTCACAAAAGCTTTTCTGAAAGTTGTAAAAATAGCAGTTGATAAAGTGTATAATATAACTATTATGATTATTTTTGGTGTATTTTATGCTGCCTAAGAAAATTGTGCCCCAAATTACTATTCTGTCAGGCATTATGCTTTAGCAGAAAATAGAGTTACCTGTACTCGGGGCTGCTTAAACATGGCCCTCTAAATAAGTGAAGTTGGAATAGAGCTGAAACATTATATAGCAGAATAAATCCAATCATTGTTTTATATCTAGGCTTTGAATAACTTTAACAAATAGTTGTCAGAGAAAAATGTCAGGATTTAAGCTATTTTATTGTGGTCAGCTGTGAGGATTCACTGAAATAATTACAGCCTTTTTTCAATTTAGACTTCCCTTTATAATAGAAAGACATCTTAATACCTTTTTTGAAAACTTTTTATGTATGTTATAAATAATCAGTGTTTGCTCCAGTCATCTAAATCTACTTCACTAAAAATTGAATTACTATTGTACAGGAAGCTTTTAAATGGATCAGTCAAGGCTTCTGTATTATGAAGACAGAATTTTAGTAAAGCACAGTGAATAGAACTGTCTTGAACCTTGATTTTCCTAAAAGCAATTCATCAAAATAATGACCTACATATATATATATAGGAAGCACTGATTGGTAGATCAATTATTTACTGTATATCAGAAGGAACTAGATTATTTGTGAAAAATCATTATTTTAAAATTATTTTATATTTCATATTTCATAAGAGAAATGTCACTGAGACCGTAGCTTTTCAGGGTCTATATTATCACTGTAGTAGAGGATAGAAAAAGTGTTAGTATCCAAGCTCAAATTTAAAATGTTTTGTGGGCTTCTGGTTAAGTAAATAGTAATTTAATCAGAATGATTGCATTGAAAAAAAGTAGGATTAAAAAGGCAACTTTAGTTTAATCAATTGAGTGAACAATACACAAATTTATACTAAATCAAGTCACAATATTTTAACATTTTTAAACTTTATTTTAAAGTTATAAATCCTTTTTATAATGTTGTTTAAAACCAGCTTTTTCTTCTGAACTCCAAATTCTATTATTTAGTTCATCTAGTGACCAAAAATAGAATCTTAGCATCATTTTATACTCCTTTTGCTTTTACTTTCTTCTGTTGCTTTATCCTTTATATTTCAGTATATCCAAGAAGATTATGAAAGCAATAATAATATAAAGCATGGCAGTTCTGATGCAAAGACATTAAATAAATATTCAGGAAGGGGATATTTAGCACACTAGCTACACTGGGATAATTCAGTTGCAAGAGATGAGAGGAACCCAGCATACAGAACATACTGTACGGCATGCAGTGTTCAGTCAGGGTGGTGCAGGATGTATCTGACAGTCCAGATGGATTCCAGCAGGCAGTGGCTTCCAGCAGGTAGCTTCAGAGCAGGGAGTACTGAGACCTAAACCAGAACAAGAACTTACAGACAGTAGGCATCAAAAAGGATTAGGCAGCAGGTGTTGGAGCCCAGATTTGGGGCAGAGAAGCAAGGGCAGGAGTCCAGAATCTAATCGGGCTGATGACAGTTGTCTCAGTACTGATGATGACATACCCAGTACTGATGCTGTTACTCTGAGCAAAGTCTGGTTTAATGTGGGATTAATCAAGTATCTGTTCTAAAGATCTTAGTTCACCTAAAGATGCCATCTGTGTTGTTTCTTTTTGCACGGAAGAGATATTCAGGATATCTTTAAGTTCTTCCTCCATCCATGTCTTCTGTTGATAACTCTCAGTTCCACTCTTGTTTCAACTATCTTAGTAAAATTCTGGTTATCAGACAATCCATGTTAATGAGCTCTCTGGTAACTATCCTACATTTACTTCATTTTTAATTTAATCCAAATTAGGTAATGTTTCTTGAATACTCTGCTTGAATAAGGCTAAATTCAATAACTTTCCATGGCTCATATTCGTGTAGCAAATTAGGTGCAAATATTTCATTAGGGTACGTAATATTCATTATACTAGAAGCTCTAGCATCCTGCCCTACTCATTCTTTACATGGAAGTTTATTTCACCTGTCCTGAGGAATTAGTATTTTTTCCCAATAAAAATTAAATCTTTCTGTGAATGGCTACCTGCCAAACCCACTTCTTCATTTGTTTCAATAAAAATTTACTTTTTTGAACAGTAGTGGTGTGGGGGTGGTGTTGGATATTAAATGCACGTCTTTCTTAGATTTTCATAAGAAAAATATAAGCTGCTGTGGGTAGGTGGAGCACAGCAAAACAAGTTTAATCTCTATGGCTTTTCCATAACACAGATTGCTGAAGTTATTTTAATGATGCAGGGAACAGCGTCAAACTATGTGACCATCAACAAAAATCCTATTGATTGATTTTATTATGTGTGTTTCTGTTTGAAAGTATACATATAGTTTATACAAATATACATATTTTCATGTGTATTCTTGTATCTACATAGATATTAAGTTGGAACTACCTGTTGCTGATTCCTATAATTTTCAGTTGGATTTATTTCTAGAATGACATCTGTAGTCAGATTTTTGAGTTCATTGCTTGCCCAGAACTACTTGTTTATTTAGTTTTAAATTTATACTTATAGTGCTTTATACTTAGATTTCCATATGTTGTGCCATTCTGTCACTTAGTATAATATATTATATACAAGGTGTCATATATTCATCTCATTTCCATAATTTTTCTTATACTTTATTAGCCTTGATGCCTAAAATTTAGGATTTCACATGATTAAAATGCTGAAATAATTTTGGTAAATTAGGAAACAAAATTAAGAACTCACAAAAGGTATCTACTTCTAATTTTTATAGTAGTTAAATACTACAAAGGAAAACTTCTAAAATAAAATAAGAGTCTATGTTATCTTACTCAGACAGCTTTTATCAGTTACTATTTAATGACCACTGAAAAAAATGTAACCTGAATATAAGCTTCTTTATATAGATCAAAGACATATATTCTAATGCATTAATATGTAGATTTTAGTCAGCATTGAATAAGTGCATGGAAAAAGGGAAGTGAACATTAAAATGTATAATAAATAAAAGGTTGATTTTATTAATGTTAACTGTCAATTATGACAACATTTTGATCACATAATATTCTTTATTCCTCCATTATGGCATGCTGTCTGTTTTAAAGATTTTAATTTTTAATACATGTTAACATTGTTCCTGGCATTTAGTTTAAGATTTAATCTAAAACACTATTGTGAAAACATCTTTAAGAACTTCCAAAATATAAATTCAGTAATAAATTGTTTTTTATGCTGAAAGTAAGCAAATGCTTTTAGGAAAAAAATTATATATATATATATATATATATATATATATATATATATATATATAGCTATATGGTCTGTCCAGAAGGTATCCAGCAATGTAATATGGAAAATAGAGACATTTATTGAAGAAGATATAAGATATAAGAATTTTTGTACACAGGACAATGATGCTTGAGTCCTCTTAAAAGTAGACACCTTGGGACCTCACACAGTTCTCCCAATCACCATCAGATACCCTGTTGTATTTTCCTGAATCTCATCAGTGTTCTGAAATCTCTCCCTTTCAAAGGTGATTTTAATTTTGGAAAAAGCCAGAAGTCACAGAGCACAAAATCTGGGCTGTAATGAAACCGAGTCATCTGGGTGATTTGATGTTTTGACAAAATGCTCTGCACAAGACATGATGCATGAGTGGTGCGTTGTTGTGATGAGGCTGCCAGTCACCAGTTGCCCATAGCTGCACCCTTCTGAACCATCGAAATAGTTTCTGTGGAGGAATGTTGAAACTTAATGCAAAATTTGATGAAGATTCATTGCTCTACTTGTTCAGTCATTTTTAATGTGATGGCCACAGTGTACACATGCTCACTCAATGACATCTACCACCCCCACTAACCAGTACAGTAAAGTTGCCATTGTGCATGCATGCACATTCCAGTCAACTCCCCTTGGCTGGCAGTTTATATCAATGTCACCCAAACTGTTCTTGTTATATTAACAATGGCTAACTTTATCCTTTTATAAAAATACATAACTTATTTTATCAGAAACAGAAAAAAATATGTTGAAACAAGCTAACTGAAGGTAGTCAGCAAGCAAAGATATAAAAAACCAAGATGAATCAGCATTTCTATCAGTCAAATAAAATCTATCAGGTAAATTTTAAATTAATAAAGGAAATTATATGATTTAAAAATCCATATAAATGTTTATCAAATTAGAAATTTAAAACTTATTCATACTACCTTTTAAAAACTGTAAATAATGTTGTAATTGCCACAATTTATTTGAATTGTATTTGTTTGTTTTTCACAAGACAGTCTCATCAGTTTTTTTTTACCAAGCAACTCACCAGAGACAAGAAATTAGTTAACAAGAGATTGATTTAAAAACAGACATATAAATCAATGGGACAGAATAGAGAGCCCAGAAATAAACTCAGGTCTATATGATCAACTAATATTTGACAAAGAGGGAAGGAACATAAAATGGAGTGAGAAGAGCCTCTTCAACAAATGGTGTTGGGAGAACTGGATAGGGACGTGAATCTAGACCACCAACTTACACCACACACCAGAGTAAACTTAATATGGATCAAAGACTTAAATGTAAGCCATGACATCATAAAAGTCCTAGAGGAAAACATAGGCATGAAAATTTCAGATATCACATGTAGCAATATTTTCACCAATATATCTCCTAAGGCAAAGAAAATAAAGGAAAGAATAAACAAATGGGACTACATCAAACTAAAGAGTTTCTGCTCAGCAAAAGAACATCAGCAAAATGCAAAGGGAACCAATCATATGGGAAAACGTATTTGCCAATGATACCTCAGACAAGGGATTGATCTCAAAAATATATAGAGAACTTATACATCTCAACACCAAGAAGACAGAAAACCCAAATAAAAAATGGGCAAATGTCTTGAACAAACACTTCTCCAAAGAGAACATACAGAGGGTCAATAAACATATGAAAGAATGCTCAACATCACTAGCCATCAGAAGGATGAAAATAAAAAAACACAATGAGATACCATTTTACACCAGTCAGAATGGCCATCATCAACAAATCAACAAACAAGTGCTGCTGAGGATGTGGAGAACAGGGAACTCTAGTGCACTGCTGGTGGGAATGCAGACTGGTGCAGCCACTATGGAAAACAGTCTGGAACTTTCCCAAAAAACTAAAAATGGAACTGCATTTTGAACCAAAAATTCCATTGCTAGGATTATACCCGAAGAATCCTGAAACACCAATTAAAAAGAACTTATGCACCCCTATGTTCATAGCAGCACTGTTTACAATAGCCAAGTGCTGGAAACAGCCTAAGTGACTGTCTCTAGATGAGTGGGTCAAAACACTGGTACATTTACACAATGGAATACTATGCAGGAGAAAGAAAGAAGGAACTCCTACCAATTGTAATAACACGGATAGAACTAGAGAGAATTATGCTTAGCAAAATAAGCAAAGCAAAAAAGAAAAATATCATATGATATTACCTAATATAGGAAACTAATGAACAACACAAACAAATGAGCAAAATGGAACCTGAGGCATGTAAACAAGGAGCAGACTAACAGTTATCGGGGGGGGGGGGGGAGAGGGAGTGAAGAGGGGTAAGCAGGGAAAGGGTCTAGTCAAAGAATTAGTATAAATAATCCATGGACATGGACAATAGAGTAGGGATTGACTGTGGGAGAAGAGGTGGGCTGGGAGGGGGGGAGCAATGAGGGGAAAAGTGGGACAACTGTAATAGAAAAACAATAAATTAATCAAAGTTTTATATATATATATATATGTATATATATATAATCAGGACCTGAATACCTGAATCTGAAGGCATAAAATTGTGTATGCACTATGTGCAGAAGAGACCTGGGGACAACCATGATTGCTAATATCAGATTCCTGACCTCAGTGGAATGATTTTTCGCTTATGAAGTGACTCTCACTTAATTCTCACTGTAGAGAAATGTCAGGATAGGTATCCTCAATTGACAAAAGCGGGCAACATAGACCAACAGCTTGGTGCCGTAAGTTGAGGAGTCAAGACATAGATTAAAAATGAAAACAAGGTTTCTGGATGGCAGAACTGGTGTTATTTCCGTGGGACATACCATATCCATAATGTGTTAGAAATACCTCTTTGCTAAATTTATTTAAGTAGTTTAGCATGCAAACGTTTCTAAAGGTAAGAAAGGTTTTGTATTTCAAATCTATTTTAGAAATATTATTTATTAGAACTAAAAATATTTTAGATATAGTACTTTAATTTTCATTGAAAGTTTACGTTATTTTCTTTAGAAAAAAATTCATATCTTTTATTGCTAACAGGTTGGCTTGCTTTACTTTGATCATGGCATAATGGAAGTGTGTCATATTAGAGTGCCTTTGTGACTGATAGACTGTGGGAATTTCTTTTTTATGCCTCAGTAGTTTTTAATTTCACTATTTCAATTTCCCAAATTGTATTTACTTTAGCAATACACCATATTGTTTAGTGTTCCTATGCCCTCTATTAGTTTTTTCAATGTTGTAACATTTGATTGTTTCCTCAGCTCCCATTTGGCTAGTTTCACCCTTGAAAAAAAATTACAGTTCCTGTAAATGCTATCTCAGGGACATCAAAGGTTGAAACTTTCACATAAATATCACATTTAGAAACAATTATCTCATATAAGAAAATAATAAAGTAATATACAGATATTATGGATATTAAATTTACTGTCCATGATTATATTTTTATTTGTTTATATACCCCTAAATTCTGAAAAACATAAGGAATACTATTTAGTAATTTTTGCAATTGATATTTAGTGGCTACTTTATCAGTCCTGAGAAGCAAGAAAAAAGCTCCATTCCAGATATTCAAGCTGAATCTTTAAACGTAGAAGAGTGCTAGGCAGTGGAAGGCAGGAAACATTACTGGTAGAGAAGACAGCTTGAACAAAAACATATACATTAAAAGTGTAAGAAATTTTAGTTTTTAAATATTATCAGATTTTTTAAAACATAAAAGGAGGAAACAAAATTTTTGTGCCTCAGTTTTCTCATCTGCAAAATGGGAGTCCTGATGGTATCCATTATTATTGCCATAAAGACTAACAATGTGTTATCAATTATTTAGAACAATGATAGGTATATAATAATAATTAAATAATTGTTAGCTATTATGCTATTATATATTTGCATTCAGGTATTGCTATAACATCATATATGTATCTCTAAAATAATTGTTCAAAGTCACGTGCTAAAAGCAACAGAGCTGATAGAAAATATAGGGTTACTGTGTAACCATTTAATACATACGAACTTAGTAACAAAATAATACTATACTAATAAAGCAGTGGCAAAAATTAAAATCTCCATTAGTATTAGCAAACTTGACCCAGGAGCTCTTGCTTCTCTAAGTCAGTTCCACTTGTGAAAATAAGTCTGAAGGAACCCAAAACACTAATTTAAAAGAATATATGCACTCCTGTATTCAATTCAGAAATATTTACAATGGCCAATATTTGGAAGCAGCTCTGCCCCTCAGTAGATGAGCAGATAAAAAAGCTGTGGTACATCCCTGGCTGGTGGGACTCAGGTGGAGTCTCATCCTGTAACCGAAAAGTTGAGGGATCAATTCCTGGTCAGGGTACATACCTAGGTTGCAGGTTTTATCCCTGGTCTGGGTGGGTAAAATTCCCCCATTCAGGAGTGTACAAGGCTTCTCTCTTGTATCGATGTTTCTCTCTCTTCCTTCTTTTCTCTCTAAAAGCAATGAAAAGATATCCTCATATGAGGATTAAAAAGCAAAGAAAAGTAGAAACAAACAACAGTAATAATTGCCATTAGGGAAAGAAGGGTGAAGGAAGGTAGAAAAGGGTAAAGGGGGATAAATGGTGGTGAATGCACAATGTATTATAGAGCAGTGCACTTCGAACCTATATAATTTTATTAACCAATATTGCCCCAGTAAATGAAATAAAAAAGATGGCCGGTGATTGCCCTCACTTCTCATAAGACCAGTTTAAATAAAAATTTAAAAAATTCATCTATCAATTTAATCTTAGATGTGCATACAGGAGAAATAATATATTCACTCTGTTATAGAGCAGAGAGCTTAATGTAGTGGAAATTGTACCTGATCTCAAGGCCACTAAGTCAAACTTGTACTTAAATTAAGCAGTTTAACAGGATTTTCTTTTTCATTGTTCTGTATTTGTAAGATATTTTCTTTAGTTATTAGAAAACATTTGCTCCTAATCACTAAAAAATAGTGAAGTTCTAGGAAAATTACGTAGGAATCAATTTAAACTGCATTGTGCAGATATTATTCCATTTTTATCAATAGTGTAAGAGTAAATGTGAATTTAAAAAACAGACATTGAAGGAGAATAGACTGTACTTCCAAACCTAGACCGTATTAGCAAGTTTTATTTTCTTAAATATTCAAGAGTTGCACATATTTTTCTCCTACTCACTCTGAAGCCCTGTCCAAAGTGAAAACAAGCCTGATCCTGCTGAAGTCACTGATGACCTTCAGGCTTTTAAATCCAATGGCGGTACCTCAGTCCTGCTCTAAGGTTTGCGGCAGCGTTGGATATTGTCTACCTCGCCTTGCTTTTGGAAACATTGTCTTTTCTTGGCATCCATGATAAAATAATCAAGTTATATTACTTCCACATGACTGCTTCTTCTTCACACTACTTTCAAATTTTGGAATTCCTCAAGGGCATTCCTCTGCTGACCCTTTATTCTTTCATTAAGTTATTTTATGCAAACCAAGTCTACAAATCTCCAACTCTACAAAGACTTTGCAAAAATGGTGTGTATTTGTGTGTGCATTTTATACTTCTACTATGAAAATTAGATACATTAACCTCCAAACCTCCTTTAAAATCCTCAATAGTTGGTCACCAGACCTCTCTTCAGCATTGCATCGCATCCCCTCTCTCACTCTACACCAGCCTGATGTTTTGTCTATCCCCATTCTTTCCACTCAAAGGACAATTTATATAAGTTGTTCTCCCTCCCTGGAATTCCTTTTTCTTTCTCCATTTATATGATAAACTCCTAATCAAAATTCTGAAGTCAGTTCAAGCATCAATTCCTCAAGGAAATTAGTTTTCCCTCAACACCTTGAATGGGTCAAAGTCTCACAATTAGAGATTCCTATCGTAATTATTTTTTGGCACTGTGTGTGTTGTATATGCAGTACTACATGTGTTTCTGATGTTTTGGCCAATTTTTAAAAAACTCTACCCAAGGATGTGTTTCTTGATTTTAGAGAAAGAGGAAGGAAGAGAGAGAAACATTGATGTGAGAGAACAACATCAATCAGTTGCCTCCAGTACACACACCGACCAGGAATCAAACCCACAAACTCGGTATTTGCCCTGACCAAGGGTCACACCATTACCACAATCAATTTTAGAACAGTTCCATCACCCTAAAAATAAGTGTTGTCTCATTTGCAGTCACTACATATTCCAACTTATTTTTCTCAGACCTTGACAACTACTAATCTATTTTCTGTCAGTATAGATATTTGGACACTTTTTATAAATGAAATCATTCAATACGTGGTCTTTCATGACTGGCTGCTTTTACTTAGCAAAATATTTCTTAGGTTTATCCATGTTGTAACATGAATATATTTGATTTATTTTTATTAGCAAGAGATTGCATTATACATGTATTACTAAATTTTTTACATCCATTAGATGATGGACTCTTGAATTGTTTCTATTTTTTTTTTTCATAATAATGATCCTATAAGCTTTTGTGTACAAATTTTTGCATGAGTGTATGTTTCCATTTCTCTTTGATATATACCTAGGTGTAAAATTCATTGGTCTTATGGTAACACCATGTTTAATCTTTTGAAAAACTGATGGATACTTCCAAAGCTGCTGCACAATTTGAAATTGTCATAAACAATATATAAGGGTTCAAATTTCTCCACACCCTCAGCAACAGTTGTTATTATTTACTTTTTTGGATCATAGTCTTTCTGGTGGGTATAATGTGGTATCAAGTTACGGTTCTGATTTGCCTCCACTAGTTGGCTAAACTTGTTGGCTCTCTTTACATTTTTTTTTTGAAAATTGTACAGGGTAGGATAAAAGTAGGTTTATAATTGTGAACACAAAAACATAGTTTATTATTTTATTATTATTTATTAATTGTTGCATTATTTTCTATATGAATAACTGTAAACCTACTTTTGCCCCACTCTGTGTATCTTCTTTGGGACAATATTTATTCAAAGACTTTGCCCATTTTTAAATTGGATTATTTGTCTTTTAATTGTTGAATTGTCTCATCAGATACTTGATTTGCAAACATTCCCTCCTATCTGTGAATTATCTTTTCATTTTCTTGATAAACATTTCTTTGAAGAACAATTTTTTTTTTAATTTTGAGAAGTCTATTTTTTTGTTGTTAATTAAGCTTTGGTGTGATATCTAATAAGTATATATATATATATTTATTTTATTTTATTTTTTGCTAACAGGCTTATAGTGTTAGCTCTTACTTTTATGTCCATGATTCATTCTGAGTTAACGTATATGTATAGCATAAAGCTATGGTTCCAAATTCATTCTTTTGCACATGGATATAGTTTCCCAGCATAATTTGTTGAGAAGACTATTATTTCTCTGTTGAATTGTCTTGACACTTTGGTCAAGAAAATCAATTGCTCATAAATCTGAAGGTTAATTTCTAGACTCTAAATTTTATTTTATCGACCTATGTCTGTCCTCAGTTTGGTTCCATACTGTCTGGATTAGTGTAGATCAGTTTTGTAATTCAGAAATGTGAGTCCTCCAACTTTGTCCTTTATTTTCAGAACTGGTTTGGTTATTCAGGATTCTTATAGATTTTCATATGAATTTTAGAATCCGCTTCTCTGTTTGTTTGTTTGTTTACTTTATATCCCCAGTCAGGGATATGCTTATCGATTTTAGAGAGAGAGAGGAAGGTAGAGAGAAAAAGAGGGAGAGAAACACCGATGTGAGAGAGAAACATTGATTAGCTGCCTCTCATATCCGCCCTGACCCAGGACTGAACCTGCAACCTAGGCAGGTGCCCTGACTGGGAATTGAACACACAACCTTTCAGTTTACAGGACGAAGCTCCACCGACTGAGTCACATCAGCTAGGGCAGCATCAGCTTCTAGGTTTTTTTCAAAAAATTTCAGTGGGAATTTTAACAGGAATTTTGTTGAATCTGTATAACAATTTAGAGAGTATTGACATTTTAACAATATTAAGTATTCAGATCAGGATCTTGAGATGTCTTTCCATTTATTAAGGCTTCCTTGAGTTTTTTTTCCAATAATATTTTGTAGTTTTCAGTGTATATGCTTTGTGTTTGCTTTATTGAATTATTTCTTGTGTTATATTAATTTTGATGCTTTAATAAATAAAATTATTTTCTTAAATTTAGTTTTGTTTTTTAATTGTTAATATGTCAAAATGTAACTGGTTGCTGCTGGCTGCAGCAAGCCTTTTTATACTTATGTAAAAATGCATGCAATAATAAAGTGGGCATTTTATGTGCAGCACACCTTAAGTCAAATCATGTCTGAATAATTATAGGGAAAAAAGTACCAATTTTGGATTTTTCCAAGCTCTTCACATTTTCTTAAAATAGGTTTTCTTTTAAACTATATAGAAAACACAGAGTCGTATGCACATATTAAATTGCTAAAAGAACAAAAGTGGCACAATAAAATGATTTCAAGTAATTTTGGTTACTTATACTTTTGAAAAAACGCTATGTGTATTATTTGATACATTTTATTTCACTGTGCCTTTTTTCTAACTATAGCTGTTCAGTGCTAACTAAATGCAACTATCATAATAATCATTTGCTTAGTACCTATGTTTAATTTCCAAGATCAGATGGAAATATTAACTTTGTTCTCTAAAATTGTTAAACTATTTTTAATTATGACAGAAACCTGTCATGTTGAGGTTAATTTACAAACATTTATAGTTGTGTTTGTGTATGTGTATATGTATAATTTTATATAGATACTAAAATATTTCTTCATCTCATCTTTTCAAAGGGACACAGAATCCTGGTCATCATTTGGCAACTGTTTTTTTGTTGGGATTTTTACTATAAATCTATGTATGATTTTTAATTATAATTTTACCACTCAGTGAACCTCACAATGGCAACATTTTAGCATCTATCCACCATGGCAGATGGCAAACTAATGAGGCCTGCTCTACTTGCATACTGATATCTTCCCTACATACACTTCTTTGATCCACAGGGAGGTCAAAGAGCAAGTTTCATTTATCTTCTTTGTTTCTTTTGGTCCTTTAATATCATAAGGCTGATTATTAGAAATTCACGTTTTGCACATCTTTATCATACTCATTAATGTTTGTTTCATAAATATGACTGATACAATTTTTTAAAAAATCAGTCAGTGCCTACAATTTGTTTTAATAACTTGAAGTTTTACATGTAGTGTTGGTTTAACAACAATCACTTTCACAACATGAAATAGGCCTTCTTCTTAAAGCAGCAGAAAATAAATTATTTGCAAAATGTGTGTATATAATACATATGCGTATTTTATATAGTTATATTTAAAAATATTCAAATATGTAATTTTTATAGTGGTTTATTTTAAAAGTATCTTATTAATTTTTAAGGGCCCAATCTTTTGGAGGGGGGGTGGCTTGTGCAGCCTTTCATGTTTTTAAAAACCAGGCCACTAGAACTTTTAGTCTGACGATAGTATAAAATTTATCTCCATAGTCATTGAATATTCTCAGGAGCAAAATTATCACTAACTGAAATGAGTTCACATGAGGAGGGGCCTTATCTAGCTTGTCCATCAAGTTCTTGGCATAGGCTAGCTGTTCATTACAAATGAAATAAAGCAATCTCCTTAATACTCACCTTATCTTGATATTTTTTCATCCTTTTTAAATGTTTGTCAAATAAATAATTTCGTACAGGGACCAGTCATAAAAAGAGTACAAATTAGCTTGAAGGGGTTTTATTTTGTAAGTATTGAATGAACACACTCTAAATCAAAATCACAGATTTTAGATATTTTAAAATAAATATAATAAAAATAACATTTTTCTCAAATAATGGCTTAATCTTATAACAGAATAAAATAACTTTATTCATTTTTTGCTATTTCATACCAATATTCTACTTCCCTTTTTTTATTGTACATAATGTCAGGAACATGAACTATTTCTATTTATTTATTCACTTAAAATTGCACCAAACATTTTTTAGCATTTATTTGATGTTCCTTTTTTTTTTTCTCTGTTTACATTGGAGCTTTGTGAAATAATTTTCAAATTTATCAGCTTCTTTCTTTCTATGAGTCCAAACACACATTACTTTGCAGAAACTGTGCTCCCTAAATTCACTAGGGGCCTTATAAGTCACCTTTAAGCCATAGGGTACACTGAACTTATCCTAATTGAACTTTGTGATGGATATCATGACTGATTCTCCAATATTGCTTCCAATATTTCAGATTTGTGTAGAGCATATTCCCACACTCAGCTACTGAAAGTACCATTATCTTAACTAAACAAAGCTAATTTTTCTCACTCTACCCAGACCTGGCCAACTGTTGAATGGCATCCTGCTTGCAAAATTGTTTGTTTCAGAAAATAAACTAATTCATAAAATTATATTTAAAGAAAGATTTACTGGCTACTCCTGGGAAAGAAGTTACCTCATCCTTTAGAGAGAATCAGATTTCACATTTCTTTTGGATGTGGTTATGTGGAGATAAGCATTCTGGAAGTGCTACAGTCATGCAGGCAGCCATCATTCAAATAAACAAACAAACAAACAAACAAACAAAAAACCAAACAGCACAGAGAAGAGTGTAAAATGAGGGAATGAGCAGACTAATAACAAGCCAGAAGACGAGAACAACATGCCAGTATTTGAGTAAACAATGAAGAGGCGACATATGGACATAGTTTGGTTGAAAAGTGTTTAAAACAGAACTGAAAAATAACTTACACTTCAGCTTGATCAAAGCCACTTTCAATCCTCTTTTAATTTCTTTTTTTTTTCTCAGTCCTAAAATAACTAATCTTTTCCTTCTCTTAGACAACTCTGTATTGCACACAAACATGTGTAATTGCATTTGCCATTGACCTAGTTACTTCATGTTTCTTTCTCTTATTAGAATCTGAACTTTTAGGATAGAGACCATGGCTTATTCACTTGTGTATATCCACCTTGTACAACATAATTAACATGCAATCACTATTTGTTAGAGGAATTAATGAATAAAAATACATAATAAATGAGAAATTGGTGTATGCTCTCATTCAAATAGGATTCAGCCCTTATATAAATGATTGAGATTATTCATATATATTAACCATTAATATATTTTCTAACTCACTTGAAAAAAGATGTGGCATGGGTTCAGTCTATACATATTATTTATAATTAATAAAATTTCCTTGTGCTATATTTTAAAGAAACTCAATTTTTTTCATAAAAAGTGTATTGCTATTTCTCCCTTTAGTAATTTTTAGTTATATAGTAATGTCAATATTACTATAAGTAAGAATATATTTTTCTCTATATGAGGGCAAACAAAAGAAAATAATGCTGAAAAATATTGTAATTTTAATATGATATTTCCCCAGATTTCTAAAGTCCATTGTCCTCTTAAAAAACTAAGAAGGTAACTCTTTTTAGTATCTTTGAATACTCTAGTAATATTTTTATTAAACAGTAATAAGTCTGCACAGAACATGTAACTTATTTTTTGATGCAATTTTATCAATTGAGTATGTTGGTATGAGAGAGAGTGAGCTTGAAGGAGAGAGGGACAGAGAAAGTGTCATAAACAAATTAATAATACATTATTAAGTATAGTAATAAATCCAGTTTAAAGTGGGTGGAACAAAATCAATAAAATGATTGTTTCCTGGAAAGATTGGAATCACTAATTTTTAAAAGTATTTTTCAATAATTAGATTTCTAATACTTAAATTATAGATTTAAATTTTTTTTTTTACTGGTCCACATATGGAAATTGTCAAAGTCCCTGTAAAAAATAAAATAATCTGCTGACAGAGATAAAGCAACATTGGAAATCAGGCACAATGAAAGATACATGCATATGTTGTCAAACATCTTTTGGAATTGAGTATTTATTATGTTCACTTCTAGTTCTCAAGTAGTTATTTCTGGACACTCCATGTCAACAGGAAGAAAACTGCCATAAGAATATACTTCTTATTTCTCTCTAAGTGATTATGAAAGGAACTCAGGTCACCTAACGTAATTCAAAGAAAGCTTACAATTTATTGCATTTTATTTTATTGATTTTTAATTGAATTTATTGAGGCTGACATTGGTTAATAAAATAATATAGGTTTCAGGTGTGCAATTCTTGAGACTCCTGGCTGGTCTCCCAGAACACTGTGTTACATTGTTCAATTCAACACAGTCTAAAATTGGCCCTTAGTTTAGAGGGTAAGAAACTTGCTTCACCAGCAACTGGCCCTGGAATGTGAATCCATCTGTAAGGAAGGGCTTCAGGTTAGCTAGACTCACAAGAAGGGGGAATGTTTCCTTTACAGTGAGAAATACGGCCGACATCGAAACCAGAAGAATGTTCTATGACTACCCTCCTCTTTCCTTCCAGGAATTCTACAGGGAAATCAAAATACGCCTAATGTGTAGGCACATTTACATTTAAAGCACTATTTTAAATGCTTTACCTATATTATCTAATTTACCATCCCAGTAAATCTATGAGAAAACTATTCTTGGTAACCTCATTTCACAGCTGAGGAGACGAAAAATCAGAGAGGTTACCTGATTCCGAGTAAAATAGCTGAAAAATTGGAGGCGCCAGAATGTGAATATTCAAGTAATCAGGTTCAGCAATCAGTGCTTTCATGCAATGTACTAAAACACCTTTCTTGAAAGAAAGCGTGATTTCATGGTGTTTGTTTGTTTTTACCTGCCTAATCTAGTTTGATAGTAATTTATCCATATGAGAGATACACATGATTGGAACCAGAATGATCTAATCTTTGTGTCAGAACCTCAGACAATTATTCGATAAGTAGCCCAAACATGAGTGATTGTGATTCTCCATTTTCTAAATTTCCATAACATATATATGAATTTTAGATTTTAAATCTCTCTCTCTCTCTCTCTCTCTCTCTCTCTCTCTATATATATATATATATATATATATATGTATATATCTGTATTAAGTCAAATTATATTTTAGTTCTAATTTTAAATACGTAGGAGGCAATTTCTGGTGACTTTGTATATTGCTTCTTTAATGCAACACGCTCTCATTTTATATTTTAATTTTCACAGAGTCCTATTAATTCTGAATTATTAGGAAGGAAAAAAAACTTTGTGAAATTCTCCTGGTAACTGCTAAGTTTAGATCTCTTCAACTGTTTGTATTCTGCAAGGAAAGATAGGTAGTCATTTTATATTGTTTATCTACACTAGGGAAATAGGAAGATGCATAAGAGAGCATTTATTTCTTGTCTTTTTTTTTCTTTTCCTTTTCCATATTCTATACTGATTGTTAAACCAAAATGATAAACAACTAGATTCAGCCTTATTCATTACTATAACCTCTAAGGGATATTCTGCTCGAGGTCTTTTAATCTTGCAATTAACAAAGAAAAATTTGACCTTGTCTGATATTGTATCTAATTGCCCCAAATCCTAATTTAAAATATGATCTCTAAGGATTTGTACACCCAACTCCTCCCAATGCCCCCCCAACACACACACACATACACATACACATACACACACGCACACGCACACACTCACACACACACATACACTTTCTCTCTTACTGCTCCTGTGACCTTATTGCATGTTGAGTGAGTTTTAAGGTAAAATAGTGGATGTTTTCACAGATAATATCTCATTATCCTTTCTCTTTTCTTTAAAAAGGAAGTATTATTTTTAAATTAGGGGTTGAACAACTAAAGTATAGAGAAATAAAAAGATTTAAATAATAAACATATGGCTTAGGCTTTAAAAAATATTAACTAACTTCTAATCTAATATTAACTTCGACTTTGAATTTGACATTAGAGATTTAAAAAGTCCAACTATATTCAACTTACAGGTAAAAACTAAGTTTGGTTATATTGTGATTTATTCAAAGTCATAAACTTCAAAAATGTGGAATAAAGAATTAAAAACAATGTTTTCCAGCCCTGGCCAGTGTGGCTCAGTTTGTTGGAGAATCATCCTGTTACTGAAAGGTTGTGGGTTCGATTCTTGGTCAGAGCACATACCTAGGATGTGGGTATGATTCTTAGTCTTGGTACATATGAGAGACAACCAATTGATGTTTCTCTCTCACATCAATATTTCTCTCTTTCCCTTCCTCTCTCCCTTCCTCTCCCTAGAAGGTGAAAAAAAATGTCCTCAGGTAAGGATAAAAAAATTTTTTTTCTGACTTCCCCTTTTCATTACCTCAAAATTGCACATCTGTTCAATGGGATAGAAAAAACAGACTTGTCAGAAAAACAAAGTGAACAAAACAACTGTGAAATTTTCAATTCTGATACCTAGATGATCACTCAGTTTTATCATGTGCCTTTTATTCTGTAATTATGAGAAAGTTTATTAAACTAATTGTATATGTGATACAGAAATTTGTTCCAAGTCTGCAAATACAAATCTATTATGATAAAATATGCAAATATAAGATGAATATTACTTACATAATTTACATGTGTTTCTGAGGGTTAAAGGAGCATATGCTCCTATTCATATAACCTTATTTAAGAAAGCATCTATAAACAAGGAAGATAAAATCTACCCTTGGAAAGTGAAGGCCCTTAGGTAGTTGTTTCCTGCACTCCTGGCTTTCAGTGACTGTGGTGGAATTAACAGGGTCTGTCTAAAATGCCCTGTTAAATTTGAAAAGCTTTAAAAGATAACACTCTTACAGTACATTTTTGATATGATAAAAAGTCAGTAATGTTTTCTGGCCTTTAAAATCATAGATGCTTTTTCAAAGAAACAATGAACTTGAAATGTCAAAATTAAGTATTACTTTGCTTGGACTGCCATAATATGTTACCTTGTAGATGCTATTTTAAAGTAATGGCATTCAATTTGTTAATTAGCTCTTTGATAAAATACATACAACCCCTTCACTATCACACAAATCAATGGAAAACTAGTTATATGACAGATACATTGTGGATCAAGATGTTTATATAATAAGGAAATTAAACTCTACTCCTTAAGCTGATTGCAACCCTTTTTTCATCTGCCACAAAGAGTGAGAAACAAGTGCTGTTTACATTCATACACCTAGAATATATATTTTTATAAAGCTTTTATTTAGTTAGTTTTAGAGAGAAGAGAAGGGAGAGAGAAGGAGGGGGGAGAGAAACATCAATGTGTGGTTGTTTTTCACATGCCCCCAACTGGGGTACTGGCCGTCAACCCAGGCCTGCGCCCTGACTGGGAATTGAACCAGCAAACTTTCTGTTTGCAAGCCAGAATTTAACCGACTGAGCCACACCAGTCAAGGCTACTCAAGCAGTCCTGACCATTCACAAAACCCTGCGCAGGCTCTGTAGGCTCCTTCCGTACCATCCCACAGTCCAAGACCCCTCTCATCTTGCTGAGCCTTGGGAATAAAGCGGATCTTTGTGCAACAAAGTTTCCAGCCACTAGCCCCAGGCATGCAGGGGCATCCTGAAAGCTGCTTCCTTTTCCCTATCTCCCAGCCTCAAACTCTGGGGTTTGTTTTTGGACTCCCCTGTTTTATTTGAGCTTAAGGGAAGAGATTCTTTATGCCAACTTTCATTGCTTTGAATTTTTGTTTATATGCATGGTATTTAGAGGACTTAAAATATATCTACTCAACATAAGAGGTTTTTATGAATATGATTAAATACACAGTAATCTATTCATTATCTTAATTATTTGCATGGAATGCAAATATAGTCTGAAGCAGTTCAATCTATGTATCTTTGGAAAAGTCATGCTGAGAATCAACATTAAACAAGTATTTGCTTTCAATTAGAAATGTGTGACTTTCTTACAGTCAGTCATTTGAAAATATAATTTGCGCAATAATTGTAAATTGTAAAGTCATCTTCCAGTTAGACTGTTTCTTGGTTCTTATATTTTTATGTTAATATTAACTTTTCATCTCTAGATGGTGCTCTAAGTACCTGCATTGCAGCTAGTCATTTTAACACCAGCATAAAAAACAAAAGAAACAAAAGCTTAAAAATAAAGTGATCTAAAACCATGTAACTTAAATCAGAAAAATTCTTGGAACTTTTGAGGTAGGCCAGAAAAAAACATGAATAATCAAATGACTGAACCCATGACAAAAATGTTTGAGTGCTATCTTTATTAGAATTAAGAAAACAGAACCTGAAGAGAAATATTTTAAATCTACTTACCAAATTCAAAATTGATATTTTCCCACCAATTTATATTTCTTTTTTTGACATCTATGTATAGTAATATTAAGTACTTGGTAGAAGAAGATACAACTATACACAAATAAATTATTTAACCACCGATCAACTTATGCTATTTTGGGACTCAAGCCATAATTAAATGAATAGATGAAAATAGTTAATTAAAGTTTTATTTAACCATCAGTAATTGACAACCTATAGCTTGAAAGATAAATCCAGCCTGTTTTCTGTGTATGTGTGTCCCATGAGCTAAAAATGTTTTCTACAGGCTTAATACTCTTTTATCTCAAAAAGTGTAATATTTTGAGGTACATGGACATTAAAAGAAATTTGAATTTAAATGTCTATAAATAAAGTTTTATTGGAACACTATCATGGTCAATTCTTTAAGGATTGTCTACAGCTCTTTTCATGCTACAACAACGTTGAGTACTGTGACAGACAGAGACTGAGTAACATAAAAACCCTGAAAGATTTACTATTTGTCCTTAAAAAAAAAAAGTTGGCTTAATTATGGACTAAACAAAAGCAGCAAAATGTTGCATGATCTGCTTAGGTGGTAACATCGTTATTGAGAAGACAGCCAAATTAATCAGACAAACTGACCTGTAAACTCACACCATCAGTTTAAATAACAGTCAAACCAATAGAAATTATTTCATAATTTTAAATTTAGTGTTTTAGAGAATCTCTCAGTAAAGGAAATTCTGCATTTTATATCTACCCAGAAACAAAATACTATTTTCAAATATTAAAAATTCAGCTTTATTATTTTGCATCATGTAGCCAAGACAACTCCAATGCAAATTTGACTGAATTTAAGTGAGTTTAAGCAAGTTATGAATCTGCTACCTCGACTCTATATTAATCTATAGTTCTTCTCAATGGGACACTTGCATATAAACAAGAATTTTGGTCTTCCTAAATATGTTAGTTTTCATCAATTGTTCTAACAAAATATTTTTTTTTTTAATTACAGGAGCATTCTTGTTTCTCTTCTTATGCTAATGAATAAAGTTTAGAGAGGTTAAGACATTAAAAACACTAAAAAGATTTATTCCTAGATATTTTATTCTTTTTTAAGCAATCGTGAATGGGATTGTTTTCTTAATTTCCCTTTTTAATAATTTATTATTGGCATATAAAAACGCAACTGATTTCTGGATAGCAATTTTGTATTCTGCTACTTTGCTGAATTCATTTATCAGTTCCAGTAGCTTCTTATGGAATCTTTAGGGTTCTTTAAGGATAGTATCAGGTCAACTGCAAATAAAGCCAGTTTTACTTTTCCAGTTTGGATGCCTTTTACTTCTTCTTGTCCGATTACAGTGGCTAGGACTCCTAGTACTATGTTGAATAAGAGAGGTGAAAGCAGACATCCCTGTCTTGTTCCCAGGGGAATGCTTGTAGTTTTGCCAATTGACTATGATGTTGGCAGTGGTTTTGTCATATATGGCCTTTATTAGGTTTAGGTATGTTCACTCTATTACCACTTTGCTGAGAGTTTTTTATCTTAAACAGGTGCTGGATTTTATCAATGCTTTTCCTGAACCTATTGATATGATCATGTGGTTTTAAGCCTTCATTTTTTGTGTGGTGTATCACATTTATTGATTTGTGAATGGTGTACTAATCTTGCATTCCCAGAATAAATATCACTATATCATAGTGTTGATCTTTTTGAGGTACTGCTATATTCAGTTTGCCAATATTTTGTTGGGGATTTTAGCATCTATGTTCATCAGGGATATTGGCCTATAATTTTTTTTGTAGTGTCTTTATTTGGCCAACAGACATATGAAATTATGTTCAATGTCATTAATTACTAGAGAGATGCAAATTAAAACCACAATGAGTTATCACCTCATGCCAGTCAGAATGACTATCATTATTAAGTCAACAAACAAGTGCTGGTGAGAATCTGGATAAAGGAGGAAACTTTTGCTCTGTTGGTAGGAATGCAGATTGGTGCAGCAACTATGGAAGCAGTATGGAGATACCTCAAAATATTAAAAATGGATCTTCCTTTTGACCCAGCAATACCACTTCCTGGAATATATCCAAAGAAACCCAAAACACTGTTTCAAAAGGACATAAACCCCTCTATATTGATTGCAATCAATATTGATTTACAATCACCAAGATATGGAAGTGGCCCAAGTATCTATCAGTAGATGAATGGATAAAACAATTATGGGACATTTGCGCAATGGAATACTACTGAACCATAAAAAAGAATAAAATTTTACCGTTTATGACAGCATGGATGAAACTGGATAACATTATGCTAAGTAAAATAAGCCCATCAGAGAAAGACATATAAAATATGACTTCACTCATATGTGAAATCTAATGAACAAGCTGAACTAACAAGCAAAATAGAGACAAACTCATAACTGGAGAGCAAGATGACAGCTATGAAGGGTTAGTAGGTGGAGGGATTGAGCAAAAAAGAAAAAGAACTCGTGGACATGGAGATCAGTGGATTATGGGATGGCAGTAGAGTATAAAGAAGATAAATGATATTGGAAAAAGTGCAATAAATTTTTAAAATTAAAAGAAATAAAATACTAAGAAGAAAAAAATAACCTTAAAGGAAAATGTACTCTATCCCCAGCCAGTTATTGTAAAATATGGTCTGTGAACTACAGTGAAAAGTGAAGCAATTATAGGATTAAAAGAGACATTTATATTAGCCATTGTCTCAATTCTCCACTCCATTTTGTGAAGATTATTAAATTTAAGTTGGAATTGTCTAAATTATAAAAGCACACATTGAAAACTATCACAACATTGAAATAACTATTGATAATACTTTTATTTGTGCATCTCTTCAACATATAAGTTTTATCTCTGAGACAGGTTTTTGGAACATACTTCTACTGACATTTTATTCGTGGCATAATTCTACTAGTATTAGAAACTCTACTATTGCTGGAATGTTTTATTTTACAGTAATATATAGAAATACAATGAATAGAGATTATTGGTTCAGTCCATTCCCAGATAATATGAGTAACCAGACAGAAGGCTTCTGTTCAAGATATTTTCTTTGGCTAAATGGCCAATTCAGATTGACTCCACGTCAATGTGATGGACTGGGTAGTAATTAATAGGCAGCGAGCATGACTCTTAACACAAACAACATGAACTTATTTGATGCGTGAGCACAGAAATGACCACAAATCTGAACAAAATTCTATCAAGTAGAAATGAATTATTACCCTATGTAAGCATTCTATTAATCTATTCTCATAAAAAAAAGATGTATCCGGGACTGTGTCAATGCAGTTTTTCATGTACTTTTTACTAAGGAGTTCTAGTTCAACCCCTTAACATTATGAAAAAGAAAGTTAAATTCCCTTTTCCTATAACAACATTTCCAGTTTTATTATGACATGATTTCTTGGAGCATTCTCATTATCTGCTGTACAAATTCAAGTTTGTTTGTGTCTCTTTTAGTATGTAGTACCTAGGAATTAAAGTATGGATGGAGTTATCAACATCTTATTTTAGATTGTGTAATAAGATTGATATTATACCTTTGGTAGCCATAAACAATTTGTCTACACACTTAACATAGTGCCCACTAAATAGTCAAACTATATTTTACATGTGCTTCAATTAAATATTACCTTCCCCATCCCAATTCCTCATTATTTTAACTGTATAAACAACTATATTAGAAAGGGAAGTGACCTCTCATAGAAAATGCTGCAGACATTTTATAAATAATTATCTGAGGATATGTTCATTGTTCTTTAGGGAGAGAGAAATGGGGAGGAGGAGAGAGAACATGAGAGGAAAATCGATTTGAAAGGAAAACATTGATCAGGTTGCCTCCCGCATGTGTTCCAACCAGTGATGGAATTGGCAACTTAGGTTTGTGCCTTGACCAGGAATCGAACTTGCTACCTTTTGGTGCATTGGATGATTCTTCAACCGAGTCCCACTGTCCAGGGCTGTTATATATTCCTTCAACATTATTTTACTGTGTTTATGTTTTATTGTATAATGCACTGGGCAAAAGCCCTACTGAAAGCATTGTGTACTTCACCTACCTATAATAGTTCCAACCCATATTGTAACT
Source organism: Furipterus horrens (assembly GCF_987537825.1). Classification (NCBI taxonomy): domain Eukaryota; kingdom Metazoa; phylum Chordata; class Mammalia; order Chiroptera; family Furipteridae; genus Furipterus; species Furipterus horrens. The sequence goes on along the minus strand of NW_028327182.1, from coordinate 30,127,638 downwards.
ACTGTGTTCATTGAAGGTACAACATCCTGTTAAAAAAAATGCATGAAAAGAATGAAATTAGACCTTTGTATATACCATTCATAAAAATTATCTCAAAAGGATCAAAGACTTGCATGTAATACCTGAAACAATAAAACTACTAGAAGAAAACAAGGTAAAAGCTTCATAACATGGCCTGTTAATAATTTTTAGATATGACACCAAATTCGTAGACAACAAAAGACAAATATAGACAAGTGAGGCTTGTCAAACGAAAATTTCTCTGCAGTGGAAACAATCAACAGAGTGAAAAGGCAACCTACAGAACAGGAGAAAATATTTTTCCATATATATGAAAAGGGGATAATTTTTAAAATATATAGAAACTTCCACAATTCAATAACAATAACAGAAAAAGAAAACTCTAAATAATCCAATTTAAAAATCTACAAAGAACTTGAAAAGACTTACAAATCGCCAATGATAGCAATCAACAGCACTAACTATCAAGGAAATACACATCAAAACCACAATGAGATAGTACCTCATTTCCGTTAGAATGACTGTTATTAAAAACAAACAAAACAGAAAATAACAAATGTTGGTGAGTATGTGGAGATATTGGAATCCTGGTGAGAATGTAAAAAAGTGTAGCTGCTACCGACAACATTATAATGTTCCTCAAAAAATTAAAAGTAAAACTACCATATAATCCAGAAACTCCACATCTGGATATTTAACCAAAATAATTTAAAACAAAATATCAATGATATATTTGCACCTGCATATTCATTGCAGCATTATTCACAAAAGCCAAGAAGGTGAAACAACCTAAGTGACCATCAGTAGATAAATGGTTAAAGAAAATAAGGAATATGCATACAATAGAATATCATTTATCTTTTAAAAAGAAGAAAATCTTATAATACAGTACAATCTGGATGAGGATTAAAGACATTATGCTATATGAAATAAACTGATCACAAAAGGACAAGTACTGCATGATTTCACCAATATGGAGTATCTAACGTAATGAAACTCATAGGAGCAGAGAGTAGAGTAGTAGTTTGCTAGGGGATAGGGAAAGCAGGGGATAAGCACTAATGTTCTATAGCCATAGAGTTTCATATGCAATATGAAAGATTTCTGCGGATCTACTTGCAACAATGTACATAGAGTTAAGAATACTGTACTGTACACCTAAAAGAATTTCAAAGTGGATAAATGTCACATTGTGTGTTATTTAAAAAAATAAATGTGAGCCCCCAAAAGTCCAGTTGGAAAAACTGAAAAAAAGATGTTAGTTTAAATTTTTTGAAAAATAAACCCTAATCAAAAAAGTCAATGAAACCAACCAAGCATACTAAGTTTTATTAAATTTATACACAAATGATTTGATGCAATTTTTTAATAAACTACCTTAGAGTGTGAAATGGTTCAAATAGTATAGACAACATAACAGGAAAAGGCATTGGTCTTAACTTTTCAACTTATTGTCTGGGAATCCGTGAACAAATTATTTAACTTTTAGCTTTCTTCTGTCAAATAAGCGAGAACAATTTGTCTTATTTGCCATTTTCCAGATAGCCATGTTTTTATATACTTCCTAAAATTTCTCACACTATCATTTCTGCCTGAAGTGTGTGTAAAATATTTGACTTTATCCTTGAAGTTCCCCTCACAATAATTTTCTTATGTGCACTATGTGATATACACAAGCATGATTTATCATGCTGTTTGCAAATATAAGTGAACTCCGAGTAGGAGAAAGAAGAAAATGTGGCACACATGTGTGTGGAAGGTGTTGGGAGAGCAGTCTTCTGTAACTCATAGAGGAGCCTCTCTGCCTTGCATTGGAAGCCAGATGGACAGTAGGAGACATCCCCAGAAAAGTCTTTTAGAATTTTTCATTGTATTAAAAATAAGTCACTTGCTAGCCAGGGCACATACAAGAATCAACCAAAGCATGCATAAATAAGTGCAACAATAAATGGATCTCTCTCTCTCTCTCAAATCAATAAATAAAACTTAAATAAAAACTCACTACAATTGTTTTTGATAACATCGTTTAAAATAATTGTCATTTTTAATGAGAAATTACTTTACAATGTGCTATTTCCAGGCGATCTTTCAGGTGTCCACAAAGTGCTTCTGTTTTCATAGAAGTAAACAGTAGCTGCTGTTAAAGTTTAGCTGTCTAGGGCAAACTTTTATCAAATACTGTATTTCTGTTCTACACAAAAACTTTCCTAATTTTCTAGTATTTATAATTTGCATAAATTTATGTTATATATCTTAAGAATGCTTAACCCCAAGTCTACCAAATGCTGGATGCAGAATTGTAAGATAGATAACAAAATTCCTTAGCTTTGCCTGGTTTTTAAATATGCTTTTAATATCCCATTTCAGTGGTCATTTCTCATACATCAAGTATAAACACATATGACATATAAATTGCAGGGTTATTCCTTCAGGTCGATTAAATAGATGAAATACATGACAATCTTGTTTTGTTTTGATTTTCTTTTCTTTTGAGTTTCAAAGTATTTTATGATTTTTGTGTGTCAGCTATAAAGTCCTGGCTGAGAGAAAAAACACTTTACTCATTATCAACAGGCTGGGTTCTGGACCTAGATCAGCTGATCATTAGTTAAATAATTTTAATACATATTCCCCTTTTAGCTTTATTCTGAATGGACACATTTCCCTCCTTGATAATCTATAACTTATTTTCCATACCTGCAAAACAAGTTGGTTGAATTAGACCATTCCTAAAGTTTCATTAGAATTTACCTGATGTGATTATGCACTTTATTCATTATTCTCCAAAGATTAAATATCAAAATGTAAACAGAACAAATATAAACATTAAAACCACTCAAATATTATGACAAAAGTTGAAGGCTAAAAGCAAAAACCTCTTCTGCAATATTAAGGAAAAGCTGTTCATTTTTCATTTTAATAAAGATAATGGAAAACCTTTTAAATCTTATGCTTTTAATTGAAAATTAATTCTCTGTCTCTAATGGGTATAATCAGTTATTTAATGTAAAAGTTTGGATTGAATGAAGTTTCTTTAATTGGCACAACACCTAAGAATATAAAATGCACTTCCTTAAATATCATTCTATGGGAGCTACACAATTACACTAAGAAACGTGAAGGGAGGTAGAATGGGTCCCAGGGAGCTCATGTGCACTGAGTACTGTGTGCTGGTTCTGTGACCTACACTGGCTCACTGCCTATCAGAAAATGACGATTAGGACAGCCAAAACACTTGCCTATGGGCAGGAGTCAAATAATTGCAAGAGTTTCCTTTCATTGGAGGTTGACATTCAGACCCATTATTGTGTTTCTTCCCCTAAAAGATATTGGATCTCAAATATACATGTGATTCTATTTTGATTCCTGTTACTCAAATAATTAGAAATTAATTTTAAACAAAAGGGAAATGCATTATTTATCAATAACTAATGTACCAAGGCCTTATTTTAAACAACTTCCCATATAGAAACAAATAGCAAAAATCTACTTCCTTTTAAAACTTAAAAATGTTATTTTAAATGAGGTGATAGGGGTCGTCACATGCAAAACAGTTATCTAACATAGGTCTTAACATGTAATTCCTGATGCATTTCAGAACAGAGTCTGATTCATTTGCTAAAACACTGGCTTCCTCAGTCATTATTCTGACTACAAGAAAACATAAATGCATTATAGAGGAGCATGACCAAAACTTAAAAATACTACCGGGATTATCTTTTTCACCCCAAATAGGAGTAGTATCTCTAATGGTTTTGATTGGCATTTTGAAATGTGCTTGTGACTAAAACAGAAAGAAAATGGCATACCTCACATTCAAATGCCCACACAGAGATAATAATAGAAGCAATGTTTTATGGGTCATTGAGGAAGGCAATCCCATCTGAATATTTGTTTCTGAGGATGCTAAGAGTGGAGTGAATATTCTTCTGCATCATATAACCTGGACTAGATGAAGAATTGATGAATGATGATTGATTTAATACAAAAAAAGCTGAGCAACAGAGTGGAAAAAAGAAGGAGGGAAAAAGTACAGAAATGATTCAAGAATCTTTAGTATTGTGATAAATTCAAAGCCCCCAGAATCCTGAACTCAATTTGCAAGTACATCTAATGAATGTGTCCCCTCCTGCGCCCTAGGTTTTAAAAAGATAATGAACTTATAGAGTAACAGTAGACAAATATTAACAAAGACAATGGTTTTGTTTTTGTTTTTCCATGGGTAGTAAGAGTGTTTCCTCCTAAACTTTCTAAAACAGATGGTTGTCTGCTGTAGGATAAAAGATTAGTATTGAAGGAAATTCCTCAATCTTGCTCAGAAGACACAATCCGTGCTAGCAGGCAGTCATCAGAACTAAAATGTCCCTTTGAAGCATTGTTTCCAAGAAAGCTTGCATTTGAGCATGGTAAATAAGAGCATCCTGTTTCTTATTATTCTTTCACCCACCCCATGCAAACTGCCTCCCACCCTCCTTTCTTATAAGAAAAAATTGAATTTACTTATAAATCCTTCTGTATCTCATAGACCTCCTGGTAAAATAGTTTATTTTTTTTTTAATTTTCATGTAAATATACCAAAAAAAAGCCAATATATATGCATTATAGTTGTATATAAAAGTCATCTGATTGTTAACTATATTTTTACTAAGAAGTGGAGGACAAATAGTATTCAACTCCAGTTCGAGGTTAGTAAATATTGTTTGTTCATCACTGGGAAAAAAATGGTCACATGTATTTAGCACAATAATTATTTGAAGTATAGGGAGGATTTTGCTAGATAACACCTTTTTCTTCAATAAGCACATGACCACACAACACACATAATCATGATTGTATGGTATAAATTAGTTCAATGGGATATAAATTTTTTATAAAATTTTTAATTTTAATTTTTTAAATTTTTGTATTTTATTGTAATCTTCTATTACCATTTATCTCTCTTATACTCTCTTTCACCTCCACACATTCTCCTCCCCCTGCAATCACACACTGTTGTCCATGTACATGTTTTCTTGTTTTGTTTATTTGCTCAATCCCTTCAACCCCCTAACCGCACCCCAACCCCCAGACCTGTCAGCCTGCCTTTATTGATGCATCTGTCTCTATTTTGCCTGTTAGAGCAGTTTGTTCATTAGATTTTACATATGAGTGAAAATATGGTATTTGTCTTTCTCTGACTGGCTTATTTCACTTAGCATAATGTTCTCCAGGTTTATCCATGATGTCACAACATTTTTTAACAGTAGAACAGTATTCCATTGTGTAAATGTATCAAAGTTTTTATCCACTTATCTACTGATGGGCACTTGGGGTACTTTCAAATATTGGTGATAGTTAATAACATTTCAGTGAACAAAGAGGTGCATATATACTTTTGAATCAGTTTTGTGTTTCTTTGGGTATATTTCCAGAGATGGAATTGCAGGGTCATAAGTTAGTTTCATTTTTAATGTTTTGAGGAAATTCCATACTGCTTTCCACAGTAGCTTCACCAGTCTGCATTCCCACCAACAGTGCACTAGGGTTCCCGTTTCTCCACATCCTCACCAGCACTTGTTGTTTGTTGATTTATTGATGATGTCCATTCTGACTGGTGTGAGGTGATATCTCATTGTGGTTTTAATTTGCAACTCTCTGATGATTAGTGAAGTCAGGCATCTTTTCATATGTCTGTTGGCCATCCATATGTCTCTTTGGAGAAGTGTCTATTCAGGTCCTTTGCCCATTTTTAAATTGGATTGTTTATTTTTTTTTCTTTTGTTGTTTAGTTTTATAAGTTCTTCATAAATTTTGGATATTAACCCCTTATCAGATATCAGCAGTTGTATTCTCTCATTCATTGGGTTATCTTTTTATTTTGTTGATGGTTTACTCTGTGTACAAAAACATTTAGTTTGATATGGTCCCACTTGTTTATTTTTTCTTTTGTTTCCTTGCCTGAGAAGATATATCAGGAAAAACATTACTATGAGCAATGTCCAAGATATTAATTTTTTCTAGAATTTTTATGGATTTGTATCTAATATTTAAGTCTTTAATCCATTTTGAATTTATTCTTCTGTGTGATTTAAGAAGGTGGTCTAGTTGTCTAGTTTCATTTTTTTGCATGTAACAGTCCAATTTCCCCAACACCGTTATTGAATAAACTGTCTTTAGCCCATTGTACATGCTTTCTTCCTCTGTCAAATACTAATTGATTATAAAAGTATGGGTTTATTTTTGTGCACTCTTTTCTGCTCCATTGATCTTTGTGTCTGTTTTTATGCTAGTACCATGCTATTTTTATTATTGTGGCCTTATATCATAGTTTGATATTAGGTGGCACGATTCAGCTAACTTTATTCTTATTTCTCAAGATCATTGTTGCTATTTGGGGTCATTTGTTGTTCCATTTAAAATTTTGAATTATTTGTTCTGATTCTGTGAAATACATCATTGGTATCTTGATAGGTACTGCATTGATTCTACAGATTGCTATGGGTAGTATGGACATTTTAATGATGTTATTCTTCTTTTCCATGAACACTGTATGTGCTTCCACGTATCTGTATTTTCTCCAAATTTTTTTTTTCAGCATCTTATAATTTTCCAAGTACAGGTCTTTTACATCCTCGGTTAGGCTTAGTCCTAGTATTTTACTCTTTTTGAAACAATTGTGAATGAGTTTATTTTTTAAATTATCCTGTCTTCTTCCCATGTTTAAGTGAATGCTTTAGTTTTTGCCCATTGACTATGATGCAGGGAGTTGGTTTGTCATATATCGTCGTCGGCAGCCGTCCGTCTCGAGAGACGATGGTGTAGCTTCTTCAGAGTCTATCTGCACCGCCAAGAATGGCTGTGCAGTCCGACTCGGGAGTGACATGGTATCTGTCTCCTCCCGTGTTGAATCGACATCTTGCGATGACGCTGAAGCTACAGAGCCTGGGCAGGGTAATATGGAGGGTCTGCTGTTGCCCATGCAGCAGACCCCCCCTCTCTTCGCAGCTGAAGGGTCCAAGGGAAAGACGGAGTCGATACAGCTTGGGTTCATATATAGCCTTTATTATATTAAGGTATATTCCCTCTATTCTCACTTTCCTGAGAGTTTTTATCATAAATGAGCCTTAGATTTTATCAAATGCTTTTTCTGCATCTATTGATATGTGTGTCATTTTTTTCCCTTTGTTTATGTGGTGTTTCACATTTATTGATTTGTGAATGCTGTACCAACATTGCATCCTTGGAATAAATATCACTATATCATGGTGTATTATATTTTTTGATGTATTGCTCTATTCGGTTGCTAATATTTTGTTGAGGATTTTAGCATCTATGTTCTTTAAAGATATTGGCCTATAACTTTCTTCTTTTCTTCTTCTCCTTCTCTTTCTCCTCCTCCTTCTTCTCCTCCTCCTCCTCCTTTTTCTCCTTTTTATTCTTCTTCTTCTTCTTCTTCTTCTTTTATTTTTTTGGTAGTACCTCTATCTGACTTTGGAATTGAGATAATGCTGGCATTTTAAAATGAGCTTCCAAGTCTTCCCTCCTTTAAAAATGTTAGAATAGTTTGAGAAGGAGAGGTATTAGTTATTTTCAGAATGTTTGGTAAAATTCACCTATAAAACCATCTTGTCCAGGACCTTCATTTGTTGGGAATGTTTTGGTTACTGCTTCAGTTTCACTAGGTGTAATCTGCCTATTCAGAATCTCTGATTCTTTCTGATTTATTTTGGAAGATTGTATGTTTCTAGTAATTTATCCATTTTGTCCAGGTTGCTCAATTTGTTGGTATATAGTTAATATACAAACTACATGCCAGCAAATTGTTTGTAATATTTTATTATAAACATTTTATTTCTTTGGTGTCAGTTATCTCTCCTCTTTAATTTTTTTTTATTTTATTCATTTGGGTTCTTCCTCTTTTTTTTTTTTTTTTTTTTGATGGGTCTGCCTAAAGATTTGTTAAACTTGATTATCTTTTCAAAAAGCCAGCTCATGAATTCATTGATCTCTTGTACAATTTTTTAGACTTTATTTTGTCTGTTTTTGCTCTGATCTTTTGTTTTCTTTTCTTCTACTCAGTTTGGGTGTATTTGTTGTCGTTTTTCAAGTTTATTTAAGTATGAAGTTTAATTGTTTATTTGAGCTTTTTCTTGTTTTTTTAGACAGGCCTGTAATACTATGAATTTTCCTTTTAGGATTGCTTTCCCTGTTTCCACAGATTTTTGGTTGTTGTGAACTCATTTTCATTTAATTAAAGGTATCTTTCAGATTCTTCCTTGATCACATTGTTGAATTATTCACAGTTTAATAACATTTTAATTAGCTTCCACAGCTTTATATATTTTTCAGTGTTCCTCTTGTGATTGATTTCTAGTTTCATAGCACGATGGCCAGAAAAATGCTTGATATGATTTTAGTCTTCTTAAATTTATTAAGACATGTTTTGACTCCTAACCTGGTCTATCTTAGAAAATGTTCCATGTGCACTTGAAAAGTATGTATATTCTGCTGCTTTGGGGTGAAATGTCTTCTAGATAGCAATTAAATCAATTTGATCTAGTGTGTCATTTAAGGCCACTGTTTCCTTGTAGGTATACTATCTGGAAGATCTATCCATTGAAGTCAGTGGTATTTTAAAATCCCTTACTATGACTGTATTTCTGTCAATTTCTTCCTTTATGTTCATTAAGATTTGCTTTATATATTTAGGTGATCCTATGTTGTGATACAAATGTTTATTAGGGTAATATTCTCTTGTTGAATTGTTTCCTTTAGCCTTATGCAGTATCCTTCTTTGTATTTTACTGTAGCCCTGGTTTTAAAGTCTATTTTGTCAGATATACAGTATAAGTATTGCCAGCCTCACTTTCTTTTCCTGCCCATTTGCATGAAATATCTTTTTCATCCTTTCCTTTCAGTCTGTATGTAACATGTCTTGAAGAGGGTCTTTTGGAAACAGCATGCATATTGGTCTTATTTTCTTATCCATTCAGCTGCTCTATGTCATTTGATTGGAGCATTTAAGTCATTTACAATTAAAGTGATTATTGATAGGTACGTATTTATTGTCATTTTAGATTTTAACTAATTTCCTCATTTTTTATTGTCCTTTTTCTTCTTTAAGCAAACCCTTTAACATTTGTTTCAATACTGGTTTGGTGGTAAAAAAAAAAATTTAGTTTTTTCATGTCTAGGAAGCTCTTCATTTCTCCATCAATTTTAAATGATAGCCTTTTCTCTACTTACTGGTACTCTTAGTGACAAGCAACATGGACACTGACTTTTCTGAGTTTCAACAGTATTATGCCATCCATGTTATTCTGCTGTATTCTATCTTGGTATTAAGTATTCGTATGCAGAAAGTTAGACTAATCACTCTAAGAGAATCGGCACTGTGACAGTGTGACCTGGCTAAACATTTCACTGTGGTTTTGAAATGCCATTTTGACTTTCTTTCTCCTGATCCAGTATTAATATAGTTAAATGTAAAGTGAGTAAAGTGGTAGTAAGTTTTATAAGTATTTTTTAAATACTGAGTGATATTTTTATTAAGTATCCCCATGGTCTTCTCTATTCTAGATTAAATAATTGGAAATGGTGCTGAGCTTTAACAGACATTACATTTTCTCATTAATAACTTATTTTCTCATACTTATACAACTCCTCTACAACTTCATTAAAGAAGCAAATATATCTTGCTCAAAGATGTTTTACGCATGATTCTGACCACTGTGCTTTATTTTAATGAGACTTCAGACAACTGAGAAAATTTTGACCAAACTAAGGATTTGGGGCATTTGATTTATAATAACTGCCCCATTAAATAATTTTCAACTTATGAACAACGTATTTTCTTCCTTTTTAAATTTTTTTTTTTAGGTTGAGTAATTTAATCACAGACAACTACAACCTCTTGATCATACTAACTACATGCTGTACTTCAGCATTGTTATAAGGATAAAGAAAAAAAAACTTAAGACATATGGGGTTCTAAAGGTCATGATTAATTGAGAAATACAAAACAAAATAAAAAAACAAAATTTCATAGATATTAAGGTTAAGGCATCATAAAGTCCAATTAAATTACAGTATTGTACCAAACATAAAGGAAGAGAAAAGACCACCCTTTTTTTATTATTGAAAAGCCCCAAATCTAAAAAACTTGATGGCAAGGCTTTTATCCTTTTTTCTTCAGTTACTCCAGCTGTGCATTTATAGTTGTCATATGATATCAAGGTTTTCATGGAGGATTCAAATGTTGGAAAATTTTAGTTTCAGGTAACAGCTAATAAGCTTAGTAATCAATGTATGTAAAAAGCTATTGTTTCAGGAACTGGAGGTATGACCCACCTTGACTCCAGGCAACCATAAGCAGTTCCACCTTTGTGCCTCGGGAGGACTGTAGGCAATCAAGACGGTATCTGATCTATTGTACTCCAGGGTGAGATGACCACCCCCCAGGGCACAAGGATCACCACCCAGGACACAGATGAAAGAATGCTGTAACTTTTATCAAACTGTATTTTTTTCCCCTGAATTCCAAACCCATTACTTATATGTTTCTTCTCCTTATAAAAAGGGTCCATTTATAATGGAATTTAAGACAGTCTGTTAGAGTACAAACCTGCTGTCTTCTCCGACTGCTGACCATCTGAATAAAGCACCCATAAAAATTTCTGCTTATTGGGTCTGGTAGATGACAGAGAGCATGAACAGCGGCTTATCTGGTTTCAGTTGCAAGTTTATAACAGCTTTATCTTGTACCTTCTCAAGTGGAAATTACTGACCAAATTGAACCCCATATTTTACATGCTTAAATGCCTCTGTGTAAGATATTGTAAAATATTAACTTCCATTCTTCCTTAACAAGACAAATGTAACATATTTAACTTATTGTATATATTACCAAACCAACCACAATTAATACAACTAAGGATTCATTATGTTTTAAATTTTCACATGCCAGGGAGAAATATTAATGAAATTAATAACAATAATAATGATTTTTAATGCAATAATTAAAAAGCTATAGAGACATTATTTTGTCATTAAAGTTAGAGAAAGACCAAAGAGGTCGGTGATTTTTCTTGAATTTTATTTATCTTGAAAGGCAGGCTCTCATTTTCACTTAGAATGCCCAGTTGGATAGACTGTAAGTATATTTTGTAGATAATACCTAAGAGAGCAACAGAGTTTACTTGTAAGGAAATGTATGACATAATTTAGAAGGAGGAATTATAAATGATTAAGAAGAGTTTACAATAAATAGGTGATATATGTAAGGACTCAGATTTGTTTTTTTTGTTTGTTTTTCTTTTTAAGTATTGCTTCTTCTGAGTATCAGAGAGTTAAATATTTCTGGATTCTTACTGCTATTGGATATTTTTTAAGGTAAATAGTTCATTTTGCTTCTTTTTCATTATATCTGTTTTAACATTGTTTGTGTAACCCTGACGTGTGGCTCAGTTGGTTGGGCATGGGTCCACTAAGGGAAAGGCCATTATTTTGGTTTTAGCATGCGCTTGAGTTATGGGTTTGGTCCCTGTTCAGGCACGTATGGGAGGAAACCAATCAATGTTTCTTCCTCATGTTGATGTTTTTCTCCCTCTCTTTTTCCCTCCCTTTGTTTCTCTCTAAAAGTTAATACATTAAATTTTTTTTTTTAAAGATTGTGCAAAAACTTCCCATTGCACCTGCTCTTCTAAACTCGGCCTTGACACTTTTCCTATTGTGCATGTGTAATTGTTTAGTAGAGGAGAGTATTCTAGATCTCCTCTTCTAAAATATGGATCAGTATATGATGCACTCTCATCTAACTAAATGTAGCAGAAGTACCACAGAATGACTTCTGAGATGAGGCCATTTAAGGTGGTTACATGCGAACCAGTACTCGGAGGCCACTCAGTAAGGAAACATACATGAGCCCACGCTGAAGGAACACACAGAGACCCTGAGACTACAGATAGAGATGCTTTAGCAGTCACAAACTCTCTAGTCCTTTTCTTTTCCAGTTCTGACTACAGCCCCACTACAGCCTCATGAGACACCAGGCAACAATACTCTTGAGTTGACTCTTTCCAAATTCTTGACCCAAAGATTGCTGCTGTTTTAAGTCTCTACATTTGGGTACTCATAACAGAATTAATCTTTACAAGTTGATCTTTAGAAAAATGAAAAGAGCTAATGCAAGGATAGAGATGAAATGTGTTTGCATTTGATTTTCTCAAGATTTTAACCTTTTAAAAAATTTCAGTATGTTTAGTTACTTTCTTTGACAATAGCTTTAATTCTTTTTGTGATGAAATTTAAACTATTCAGTAGTTAGATTTAATTTGGCTTTAAATAATGGTGTTAATTAAGTCATGCATTGACTCTGTAGTTTTCTTTATTTATAGATCATAGAGTGGCAGAGCTGAGAATGAATTAAGTGAAGTGATATTCTTACAGTATTACTGACTAATATACTATAATATGTTAATTTATCATAAAGTTAAGTAAACTTATTTACTGAACACTGTAATAACATATTTTATACTAAGATATAACAATAATACAGTCCTTCATGGACTCATAGTTGGTCCTGAGGAAAAAATATATTAGTTATATATAGTACTACATATTCGATGGTGTAGCTTCTTAAGAGTCTATCTGCACCGCCGAGAATGGCTGTGCAGTCCGACTCGGGAGTGACACGGTATCTGTCTCCTCCCGTGTTGAATCGACATCTTGCGATGACACTGGAGTGTCCTCTCCAGTAAAGCTGAAGCTACAGAGCCTGGGCAGGGTGATATGGAGGGTCTGCTGTTGCCCATGCAGCAGACCCCCCCCTCTCTTCGCAGCTGAAGGGTCCAAGGGAAAGACGGAGTCAATACAGCTTGGCTTCAGGTGCGCCGCAGGAGTTGCCGGTGTTGACTACAACGTCAAACCGCCTTAGGGACTCCAGCTCCGGATTTTCTGTCGGGGTTTACTCCCTTAGCCTTTCCCCTGAAGAGGTATGCCGCAAGGCAGCGGAGGTTTTTTGGAGTCAGAGTTTTCCTTCTCTGATGTGCCCTGACTGGAAGATCGAACCAGCGACACTTAGCTCGCAGGCCGACGCTCAATCCACTGAGGCAAACCAGCCAGGGTTAGTACTACATATAATGCATATATAATACTTATTGCATCATTAACTTAATATATAACTTAATGTTATATATAATATAGTATATATATTGTATATAATATATAACATAAATATACATTACATGTCTATATAGCATATATTACTATATGTTGCATTATTTATATTTTATATATTTTTCTATTATATATTGCATATATGCTATTATATTAATATATGCTATTATGTCATATTTAATACTTAAACATACATTTTCACACATATATGTATTAAACAGCAGTGTGAAGAACCTTGTAAAGCCACAAAGAGAAAAGGCATAACTCTTTTAGAAGTCACACTAAAACAAGATTAAAATAATTCAGAAAGAGTTGGTAGGTATTTGAGGACAGCCTTCATCTACTTCACAAATTATTCTAGAGCTAGTTTTTTGCTTTTTGATTATTTGGTTTTTAACTGTCATTGAAGTTAATAGTAAAATGAAGTGTTCAATTTACATAAATTTGCATTAACTTGTTTGCTTTAACTTTCCAGTGTTAAGCCAAGCACAATTAGCACAGCCACGCCCAAGTGAGCTTCAAAATGAAATGTAAAACTGATGAATGTTAGCCAACTCTTTTGGGTTCACTAGGTTTTGACAAGCATTGTCATGTTTTTCAAAGAAACCTGGTGATGCACTGAAAAGGAATGACAAAACCCTATAAATTCTCAAGAATTTGCTATAAAACCTTAATGACTACATTAAATTGAAACAGTGCACCTAGGTCTCAGCAAATCCAGAAACAATGAAATACCTCATTTAGAATCCTAAGCAGGGTTTAGACAAATGACTTTTTTTCTAAAATTGAAGTCTCAAATAACTAAGTTTGCATGCTATTGGATTTGAAATGAAATCTCTGACATTCGCTGAGACTAGAAATGTGAATTTCTAAAAGACATAAGAAAAATTTCTTAATTCCCTGATTAAATATTAAAGGAAACTTTAAAACATTTGTCCAAGGGCTTAAAAATCAGTTCATTTTGGGAGTAAGGATGGCCAAATATTCTTTGTTTGTCTTCTCTTTAAAAACTAGGTTTTAATTCTCTCCCCATTAAAAATGGGGTAAATGCACCAATAAGGAACCACTGAAATAATGATGTACCAGTTTCTGCAGTTCTAACCTTTACAGCATCTGTCAGGTCTTGTGCTCTACATTTTGGAAGATTTATATTTAGAGTCCTGAGTTGTCATGAAAGTAGCACACGTATTAGAGGGACTGCTAGGGAAGTCCTCCAAAAGGCTTGGAAGATTTGCTTATGCTAGCCAACCAGAAAAACCTGCTAAGGTGATTGATGTGTGAGTAAAGATGTTATCATATCTCCAGAAGAGCCCAGAATCAAAGTAAATAAATTGAGTGATAAACTTCACCACATGGATGGACTCCATGGAGGGCGACTCCATAGGGGAACTCAAATATTGGAAAATTTTAGTTTCAGTCTTCCAAAGTCCTGCCTGAATTCCTGACTACAGTTCATTAGTTTTGGTGATAAAATTGGGAGTCCTGTTTTATGCAGCATAGATATAACAGATTACATTATTGAATTAACCTTCTTATTTATTCCTTATAAGGTAAATGAAATATTTTGATTTCTAGCAATGACTATTTTCAACAATATATCTTGGAAGTAACTTAGTAACTTTTATGATGATTGCACTGAGTATTTGACTTTTTAAAAGGAAATGATAAACCTGCTAGCCAATCATTTTCAGACTACATTACATCTCAAAAGTAGTCTTCCCATTAAACATCCAAAATATAAGCCAAGAATTCAAAATCAACTTATATTAAAGCTAATAAAAATATGAAACAATAATAAAAAAATACATACACTGAATGAGTTACATAAGTCATTATTTAAAAATTCTTTCAGAGGTTAAGGAAACAAGTCACCTTTAATATAACATGTGTTCTTTCACAAGACTAATAGTTACAGAGTCAGCTGTTCTACTATTGATTCTGATTTTTGCAATTTAAATTACTGATTTCTGCACCACTGATTCAACTAGTCATGCAGTCAATAGAACAACAGAAAGCACCATGAAGAACTATTTTTGATTGTTTTATTATAAAAGCTTGGCAACAGTTTTAAGAACATAAACTATATTGCTCCTTATTCTTTTGTAAAAGAATCATCCAAATCTTTGAGAATAATGCACTCAGAACTTTAATATCTCAACAAAGAAGTTAACTTAAAATATTTTTGCTTATTTTATAAGTGAAATTACTTGATAAACTATAAAAAGTATGTTAACACAGAAAATGTATGACAGTTAACTGAACAGAGGAAAAAATTTAACTGAAATAAAAAATAAATTTTTATTTTTATATAATATGTATTTACAGGGTGGGGAGAATGATAACAAAATGTCTGAATCATTCTGTTTAACATTATATTGTAATTTATCTCAATAAAAGTAATAACTTTGTTGATATCTACAAGCTTGAATAAAAAATTTAGAAATCATTTTTTTCCTGTCTCTAGACCTAAAGTTTTTCACTTTTGTAGATTCTACCCTTTTAATATTTTAAAATTTATTTTTCAGAGAATTTTTTTATGCAATGAGATTGAGTGTATTTGTAACTTTCATTTTGATCTGTAAGCCATTCTTTAATCACTTTTGCATTAACCTGGGAAGAAGTGGTGTATATGATGCTGATGGGGAACTCAAATGTTGCAAAATTTTAGTTTCAGGTACTAGCTAATAAGTTTAGTAATCAATGTATGTAAGAAGCTATGGTTTCAGGAACTGGAAGTATGACCCACCTTGACTCCAGGAAACCATAAGCAGTTCCACCTTGTGCCTCAGGAGGACTGTAGGCAATCAAGATGGTATCTGAGCCATTGTACTCCAGGGTGAGTCAAACACTGCCCAGGACACAAAGACTGTCACCCAGGGCACAAGGGCCATTGCCCAGGACACAGATGAAAGAATACTGCAGTTTTCATCCAATTAACCTTTTCCCTGAGTTCCAAACTCCTTACCTATGCTTTTCTTCTCCTTATAAAAAAGATCTATTTATAAGAGAATTTAGGACAGTTTGTTAGAGTACAAATCTGCTGTCTTCTCAGACCACTGACCATCTGAATAAAGTAATCATAGAGATTCAATCCCTGTCTCTGCTTATTGGGTCTGGTAGGTGACATACAGCAGGGATATAAGCCTTTCCAGCTTCAATGCGTAAAACATCACTTTACTAATTCCTTAGGCAGCTCTTTCTCTTTGAGGAGGGATCTAAATTGTGAAATATTCTTCAATATATTTAGCAGCTCAATTATTTTTTAAATTTTTTACTGAATTAATTAGAGTGATACTGGTTAATAAAATTATATAGGTTTCAAGTGTACAATTCTATAATATATTATGCATATATTATATTGTGTGTTCACCATCCAAAGTCTCTTTCTGTCACCATTTATAACCTCTTTACTCTCTTCTAGCTCTTCTCACCCCCATCCCTCTTTTCCCTCTGGTAAACACTATACTACTGTCTGTATCTTTGAGTTTTTGTTTTTATTTTGTTTAATCCCTTTATCCTTTTCTCCCAGTCCCAAACAGCCCTCCCCTATGACAGCTGTCAGTCTGTTCTCTATATTTATGTGTCCTTTTCTCTTTTGTTGTTTGTGTATTTTGTTCATTATATTCCACATATAAATAAAATCAATTGGTATTTGTCTTTCTCTGATTGACTTATTTCAGTTAACATAATACTGTCCCAAAAAGGTAAAATTTTCTTCTTCTTCTTCTCCTTCTTCTTCTTCTTCTTCTTCTTCTTCTTCTTCTTCTTCTTCTTCTTCTTCTTCTTCTTCTTCTTCTTCTTCTTCTTCTTCTTTTTGGTTGTTGTAGTAGTACTCCATTGTGTAAATGTATCCACTTACTTACTGATGGGCACTTGGGTTGCTTCCAAATCTTGGCTGGTCTACTTCCATTTGTTCATACTGTCAGCTGTTGGGAACATATAAAATATATTTTCCATTTTCATGGATAGTTGAAGGTATCTATCATATCCTTAGTATCAAATCATTTCCCCAATGAAGATAATAAAATCTGTTAATTTTTCTTTACATGACATAAAATGATTCACCATCTTAATATGACTATTTAAAACGTGATATTTTTGAAACACAGAGTTCAGAATTAAAAATAATATATTAACTGTAACCTGGAAATATTCAGTTGAACTGAATCATACCACTTTACTTTAGTACTTAAATTTACTGATTCACACAATAAATATTTTTTGAGTAACTATTACTATCTTATATTACACTTAGACTGGGAACATAGAAGTTTAAAGTGAAAAAGGAAACATGAGAAGTTTTGTTCTTATAAAGCACTTATTTAGTTATATGTGTGCATGTGTGGCAGGTATTTTAGACACAATGCAATAAAAGTAAAACATGAGTGAACTACATATTGTGTTAGAACATAAAAAAGTGCTATAGAGAAAAATAAAAGAAATAGAGAATGATGGAGGTGGTGAATGCAAAATCTATTATAGAAAAGGTACTCATCAGATACTTCTATGAGAAGAAGATATTTGAGGTAGGACTGCCAAAATCCACTCCAGTTTTCTGCTTCCCTAACGGAGAACCCAAAAGTAGAAACCTTGGAGAAAAGAGGAGGCAGTTTCTGTGAACGAAGACAGTTCTTACCTCTGTCACCAATTTAACACCATTTTTTTCTTACAGAGACTGAAGATGGTGGCCAAGTAAGTGGAGGCTGAGTCCAGTGGGTGTGACTCACAACTCAAATTTTTAGCTGACCTTCTGATAATTACCCTGACCAAAAGAGTCTTAACGGCTATAAAGTTTTGAAGCCAAGGAGTACAGGATATGCTTAATACTTTCCAGTAAGGGAATTTTATAAGATGAAGGGAAAATACCCCGTGTGTGGTGGCTGCAGCAGCGGAGAGACAAGACAGAAATCACAGCTCAAATTATTCCAAAAAATTCAGGAAGACGGAAGACTCCCAAACTATTTTTACAAGACTGTTACTATTTTAATTCCAAAACCAGATACAGACACAAAAAAGAAAGAAAATTACTTGCCAATATCCCTGATGAACATAGATGATAAAATCCTCAACAAAATATTAGCAAACCAGATCCAGCAATACATTGAAAAGATCATACACCGTGATCAAGTGGGATTTATTCCAGGGATGCAAGGATGGTGCAACATTCACAGATCAATAAACAAAATGAAAAGTTAATATCAAATGATTATATCAATAGATGAAGAAAAAGCATTTAATAAAATCCAACACCCATTTATGGTAAAAACACTCAGTAAAGTGGGAATAGAGGGATCATACATCAACATAATAAAGGGCATATATGAGAAACCTACTGTCAACATCATACTCAATGAGCAAATAATAAAATTGTTTCTCTTAAGGTCAGGAACAAGACAAGGATGCCAATTTCACCATTCTTATTCAACCTAGTATTGCAAGTCCTCGTGGCAGCAATCAGACAAGAAGAAAAATAAAATGCATTGAAGAAGGAAAGAAGGAAGTAAAACTCATTATTCACAGGCAACAAGATAATGTAAATAGAAAACCCTAAAAGCTCCATCAAAAAACTACTCAACCTAATAAGTTAATTTGACAAAGCAGTGTGATACAAAGTCAATACTCAGAAATCAATGGAATTTTTGTACACCAACAATGAACTGTCAGAAAAAGAAACTAGGAAAGATTGCATTTAATATAGGAATACAAAATAAATAAAGTACCTAGGACTAAATTTAACCAAGGAGATAAAACACTTGTACTTGGAAGTCTATAGAACACTAAAGGAAGAAATTGAGGAAAATACAAATAAAAGGAAGCATGTACCATCTTCATAAATTGGAAGAATTAACATAATTAAAATGTTCATGCTACCCAAAGCAATCTATAGATTCAATGTAAATCCTATTAAAATACCAATGATGACATATTTCACAGATCTAGAACAAATATTGCAAACATGTATATGGAATCAAAAAAGATCCCGGGTAGCCTCAGTGATCTTGAGAAAAAAGAATAGTGTTGGAGAAATCACAATACTTGATATAAAACTATACAACAAAGCCGCTATAATCAAAACAGCCTGATACTGGGCATAAGAACAGACACATAGATCAGTGGAACAGAATAGAGTCCAGAAATAAACCCATGTCTCTATGGCCAATTAATATTTGACACAAGAGGCGTGAACATACAATGGAGTAAAAATAGTCTCTTCAATCAATGGTGTTGAGAGTACTGGACTGGTACATACAAAAAAAATATAAAATAAAATAAACTGGACCACCATCTCACACCATACACCAGAATAAACTAAAAATGGATAAAAGACATAAATACAAATTGTGATACCATAAAAATCCTAGTGGAACACATAGGCAGTAAAATTTTAGATGTCTCATGTAACAGTATTTTTGTTGATATATCTCTTAAGGCAAAGGAAATTTTAAAAAACTTAAAAAATGAGACTACATCAAGTGAAAAAGTTTCAGCACAGCTAAAGAAACCTTCATCAAAAAGCAAACTGACTGTATGGAAAAATGTATTTGCCAATGACTTCAAACAAGGGTATAATCACTAAAATATGTGAAGAACCCATATGACTCAACACCAGGAAATCAAACAATCCATTTAACAAAATGAGTAAAGGACCTGGACAGACACTTCTCCAAGGAGGACATACAGAGGGTCCATAAACATATGAAAGAAAGCTCAACATCATTAGCCATTTGAGAGATGCAAATTAAAACCACAGGATGTCACCTCACACCTGCCAAAATGGCTAACATTAATAAATCAACAAACAAGTGTTGGTGAGGATGCAGAGAAAAAGGAACCTTAGTGCACTGTTGGTAGAAATGCAGACTGGTGCTGTCACTGTGGAAAATAGTATGGAATTTCCTCAAAAAATTAAAAATGGAACTACCTTTTGACCCAGGAATTTCACTTCTGGGAATATAGACTAAGAATCCCAAAATGCCAATTCGAAACAATTTATACATTTCAATGTTCATAGCAGTGCTGTTTACCATAGCCAAGAGTTGTGAACAACCCAAATGCCTATCAGTAGATGAGTGTATTAAAGATCTGTGGTACATTTGCACAATGGAATACAGTACTATGCAGCAGAAAAAAAGAAGAAATTCCTATCTTTTGCGACAGCATGCATGGAACTGGAGACTATTATGCTAAGTGAAATAAGCTTGTCAGTGAAAGACAAGTACCATATAATCTCACTTATAAGAGAAATATAATGAACAAAATAAACTAATGAGCAAAACAGAACCAGAGCCAGAGAATCATGTCACAACTAGACTGATGGCTATAAGAGGTGACGAAGGGAGTGGGTACTTGAAAGAAGATGAAGGGATTAGTCAAAGAACATACGTGAAGAATCCATGGACATAGACAATGGTGTGGGGAATGACTATGAAAGTGGGGGACACCTGGATGGAGGGAGGGGAAGGGGGGGAATTTAGGACAACTGTAAGAGCATAAACAATAAAAAGTGTTTCTCTTACTAGGTGTAGATGAACCCTGTTTTCAGACTGTCCAATAGTAAAATTATGGCACAGAAGCCAGTTGAATAAATGTTCATTAAAAGTTTTTATTTATTTATTTATTTATTCCTTTTATTTTTTGGTGTTTCAATTACTGTTGTCCCATTTTTCCCCCATTGCTTCCCCCCACCCAGCCCACCCCTTCTCCCGCATGACAGAAAATCATGTAGAGATTTGAGATATAGTATTTTATACATGGAAACAAGAAGGTATAAAGCATATGAGTATGATAAGGGAGCAAGTTTGGCATGTTGGAAAAATGGTGAGGTTTCCAGTAAGTGTAATATGACTGGACAATGTGATTCTATTGTATAGATTTTAACATTCTCTCCTTTTATTCCTCCTTTTCTTTTATCTTACTACATTTGGTCCTTCACTACAAATATTGTCCATTTATTTAATATTTCTCTAAGAATTTTATCATTTGTAAATTTGGTGTTTTCTGTGATTTGATTCACATCTTGATTTTATTGTTAAACATAACAGGACAGATTTAGTCCTGAGTTATGACATAAGAAAATACTTTTTACTTATTAAAAGTTATAATCATCACACATTGACCATGGAAACAATAGTGTTTTTGAGAGCTTTAAAATATTTTTAAGTGAAGAAAATTTTAAATCATATATATATATATATATATATATATATATATATGTATATATGTAAAATAAGAGAAGACTAGGGTCTTCCATTCATGGTATTAGTACAAATGGAATGAATGCTCATATGTTGGTACTAAACTGGCCTCAAATTCCAAAAGAAGCATGGTCAGATTACGATGTAATCTAGAACAAGTTATGATGTAATCTTCCTTACATCTAGGTAGGAAGATTAGAATGCTGTGACTTTTATCAGCCTCTCTGTAGAAATAGTTCATTATTCTAAATGTTCTCCACAATAGTTGAGCCCTTATGAGTAAATGATTTCACACTGGCTATGTTTTTATACTTTATCTTATTCATAAATATAGCAATATATTTTCTTAAAACATTTATCTTTTTCAAAAGTCCTTATATGAAACACTTTTCCTATTTACTTAGGGACATGCTTATGGCCTTGAGATAAAATAGGTTCCTTATAATATGAATGCAAAGAAAAGGAAAGAGTGTCCAGTTTTGTACCTCCAAATTAGGCCCTTGAAACTCAAGTCAAGTCCCAGAAATGTCTCTCAGCATGTTTAACTTGCCAATATAAACACATATAAGGAAAGCAAAGAGAAAAGACATCAGTGGTTACACTTGGCATATGATGAAGAGCAACGTTAGCTTGTCCTTTGTGAACTTTAACCCCTTTCTATCTCCACATAATTTCATGAACTAGCATCAACTAAACCCTCTTCCAATGTTATACAGACGTCTACTTTTTCAATGGTCTGGAGTGTTCGTAAGTAGTATGTTCATTTATTGTATTCACCATCTCAATTTCCACCAGTTTTGTCAGTTATCTTGCATTCTCAAATGGGACCCAGTTTAAATAATGAATCGTATGGTCAGCCTACTCATAAAAACCCCCATACCAAATCCCTCTGCCTTCGAATGAGAATCAAATTCTTCACACCCAGAGAGGTAGTGATGAGGAAGACACTATACTTCAACAGAGTAGATGGTGGTAAGGCCTGCCTTTTATCCAAGGGAAGGGACTAATTCAAAAAAATAAAATCTTACTCTTAAATTTTTTTTTAGTTATTGATTTTAAAGAGAGAGGGACACAGAGAGAGAGAAAAACAGTTTTTCGCTCCACTTATTTATGCCTTCTTCATCGGTTCTTTTATGTGCCTAGACCAGGGATGGAACCCACAAATTTGGCGTATCTGGGTGACACTCTAAACAACTGAGTTACTCAGCCAGGCCCTTTAAAGCTTATTCTTTGTTCGAAACCTGAAATATTATTTTTCTTCATGTCTGTACATTCTTTTTTATTCTTTCCTTGTCCTTCTCTGGCTTCTCCTTCTCCTCCTTTTCTTTTTCTTTCTCCAACTTATTGGCACATATTTTATTGTGCATGAGTATATGTTGATAGACATTTTAAAAATCATTGCAAACAATGTCACGATGCATAGTATTGACTATATGTTACTTCATGAAATTGAATATAAGTGTGACAAGATTACTAGAAATTAAATTGTCAACAAAAACATATATTTACATTTCTGATATTTTCTACAAAAAATAGAGCACAGTTTGTACTAATTCACACTACCACTAATTCCCCAAAGTCTTTGCCAGCATAGTATTTAATAAGACATTTTGTTTTGTGCCAATTTGATAGAGAAAATTGGATCTTGATTTAGTTTTAATAACATTACCATGAATGAAAGTGAGCATCTTTTCATATGTTTAAGATTCATCTTTGTTACTTTCCTTGCAAATTTCCAGTCATGCCCTTTGTCCAACTTTTTAATGATTTTTAATATATTTGTTACTCATTTTTCACAAGTTCTTTATATACTAGAGCCCATTGATAATTGTTTGATATTACTTTTAGGCATTTTAAAACATTTTTGTTTATCAGTTTTTTAAAAATTCCAAATTTTGAGTCATAATTAAGAAGAGCATCATTTTATAAATTATAAATTATTTGATAAATATATTGAGTGCTTTATTCTATTATTATTATTATGTCAGATATATTTCTTAAATTAAACTCTTGATCCATCTGGAATTAGTTTTTGTGTGAAGTGTGACTTTGAGATTAAACTTTCTTTTCTCTCCCTTACTCACGTGCCTGAAAAACATTTCTTGAGTAATCAATCTTTTCTTTAATGGCTCTTCTTAATTAACTGATTCTTTTTTTTCAGCAGTGGTTTTTCAGTTTTATTCTAGTAAAATTATGGAACTTTGGGAAAAACAAGAGAAGCAGAACAAAAGCAAATAAACAAAACAAACAAACAAAAAAACAAAAACTTAAATAGTGGCAGTCTCTTAAAATCTATTTAGCCATGAACAAATTAATTAAACTCTTCCAATACCAGTTTTCCCTCCTTAAAAATGGAGAGTAGTGTTGGTTATTATTTTTTAACATCGTGAAAACTATATTAAATACCATTTTATAACCTCCTTTATACTTTGCATATTATAACCTTTATGAGTGCAAAGTCCTATTGTTTCACTAATTATGTTACTAATATTCTCACCAGTGTGGTCCAGGTCCTGGACAATCACCAAAATCATCACCTGAGACCTCATTACAGATGTAAATATAGTGGCCCTGATGCAAACTTATCCAAGTAAAGTGTGAGGACCAACATTAAATTGAATTAATTGCTAGAAAGGTGCATGTGGTTCAAGGAAAAAGCTTCTCTTACAATTGTAACCAAGTACCTAAAATATTTACCTGCTTCAAAACTTAGCTTATGGCTACTGTGTTTACATTGACAAGGAGAGATTTTTCATTATGATGGAAATTGATCACATGAACTATGTAGGATTTGCAAGTTGAACTAGGTCTAACTATCTTTCCAGCAGTGTTGATAGCCAGATATTAAGTGGGCCCCTGCATCAGCTATTAATCTTAGCTAATTTATAGGGTAGATATTAGTTGCTTCTAAGTGACATGTCTAAATTTGTTCTTGAATTATATCTATATTTTTTCTGCTTCATTCGTGCTGTTTCCTTATATTTTTAGGATTTTACATTTTACATCTTTAAACTCAAGAATTTATGTTGTTTAAAATACATTCACTGTAGCAATAAAAGATTATTCACATTAAATAAACAACAAAGCAATTTTAAACAGCATAAATTGATATCATCTTCTCCCTTTCCACCTTATTACTGTGATTCAGTGACCTTTAAATTACTGCTTTGGCATTATGATAATGTAGATGGTGGTGTCAGTGATGTAATTTTTAAGATGTTTAATGTCAATTCTCCCTCAAGGAGTAAACTCTATATTGGGAAATGAGTATAAGGTTAAAAGTACAGGTCATAGCATAAGTATGTCAGCTCAGTCATACTAATAAACCCATAAACTAAGTCAGTTGATAGGTAATAGGCAGGAATAGGTGAAACTAGGGAAACATAGATCTTCAATTATCAGGCTAAAGTACCCCCTAGATCCCTAGTCTGACTGCTTCTTGAAAACCTGAATTTGTGTTGACTAAAAATCAACAAATGTATTTTACTTATTTTACAAGCCAGCATCAGGAATATTTCAATTCCTGTTTAGCCTGAACATAATTTCAACCATTTTTAAGACTACATAGTCTTGAAAGTATTTAAATAGTTTGTTTTGTCTACAAATACTAAAAAAAAAAAAAAACTATTAGATGCAAGAACCTAGTGGAAAATATAGGAAAAAAACCTTTATATATTCAGGTACTGCTGTATCTTAGCACTTAGAATGTTATACAGATTATAACAGACACTAAATTAGTAATAGGTAATCTATTTATAATTTTCTATGATTTTCACTTATCTATATGATTTTAGTTGCTAATTGAAATTAAGGGTAGAAAAAGGAGAGTGGGTAAGGTGGGTATGCACATGAATAAATAACCATGGCAGAAATTGCTGTAAAAAATGACGGTACAGGAATATTAGCCTATAATTTTCTTTCTTTGTAGTGTCTTCATCTGGTTTGGAATTAAAATAATGCTGGCCTGAGCCCTGGCTGCTGTGGTTCAATGGATTGAGCATTGGCCTGCGAGCCAAGTGTCGCTGGCTCGATTCCCTGTCAGGGCACATTACTAGGTTGCACATCAGGTCCCCAGTTAGGGGTGCGAGTGAGAGGCAACCACACAGTGAAAAAATAAATAAATAAAAAAAAATAATGCTGGCCTCATGACATAAGCCTGAAAGTTTTCCTCCTTTTGAAGTTTTTGGAATAATTTGAAAAGGATAAGTGTTAGGTCTTTGAATGTTTAATAAAACTCACCAATAAAGCCATATGGTCCAGAATTTATGTTTGTTGAAATTTTTAAAATTATTATTATTATTTTATTATTACTGCTTCAGTTCCATTAGTTGTAATCTGTCTATTCAGATTTTCTATTTCTTTCGGATTCAGTTTTGGAAAATTACATTTCCTAAAGTTTATCTATTTTATCCAAATTTTACCAAATTGTTGGCATATAGCTGTTCATAAAATTTTCTTACAATCCTTTGTATTATTTTGGAGTCAGTTGTTACTTCTCTTTAACTTCTGATTTTATTTATTTCAGTCTTTTCTCTTTTTTTCTTCATGAGTCTGCTTAAAGGTTTGTCATTCATGTGTATCTTTTCAAAGAATCAGCTTTTGGCTTTATTTTTCTTTAGTAATGTTTTTTTAGACTCTGTTTTGTTCATTTCTGCTCTGAAATTTACAAGTTCCTTTCTTCTACTCATGTTAGGCTTTATCTGTTTTTCTTTTTCTTTAAGTGTAAAGTTAGATTGTTTATTTGAGATTTTTCTTGTTTCATGATGTATGCCTGCAATGCTGTGAATTTCTCTCTTAGACTACTTTTGCTGTGTCCCATTGATTTTGGGTTGTTGTGTTCTCATTTTCATTTGTTTCAGGGTGTCTTTTGATTTCTTGTTTGATATCCTTGTTAACCCACTCATAGCTTAGTAACATGTTATTTAGCTTCCATGTCTTTGTGTGTTTTTCAGTGGCCTTCTTGTGATTGATTTATAGTTTAGTACCATTGTAATCAGAATAGATGCTTGATATGATTTCAAACATCTTAAATTTATTAAGAGTTGTTTTGTGTGCTAACATGTGATCTATCTCGGAAAATGTTTAAATAGAGGGAAAAAACTGATAGACACATACACCATTTTATTGATTACAAGAAAGGCAGTGCAGTGGGGGGAAGTAGAAGTGAGTAAAGTGACATAAATGGTGATGGAAGTAGATTTGACTTCAGGCAGTGAATACACATTACAATATACAAATGATGTATCACATAATTATATACCTAAAACCTATATAATTTTATTAACCAACATCACCCCCATAAGTTCAATAAAAATATGATGAGAGAGAGAGAAGGTAAAAAGAGGAACAGAAACAAAAGAAAGATTTATTTTTCTAAAAAGTTCCACATTATCTTGAAACTTAAAAACTGTCTTTGACTAGAAAGTATTTATACTGAGTCAAAACTGACTTGAAAGATGAGCTTATGAATGCTGTCAACAACAATAAAATTAAATTAAATTGGAAGATGATCAAAAGATTATGTTATTAAGTTAACTCAAATTATCTGTATTAAGACAACAATTGTTGTTTTTATTTTAGAGAATTCATGACTAGGAATTTTGAGTCCAAAATTGATGTCATGATTGTTCTGGAAAAACAAAAGTAAAGTCTGAAAAAAAATTCTCAGAAGATAATGTCAGATGCTAAGAGACAGAGAAAGAAAGTAGAAGTAATTGGTCAGGAAATAAAAATATTTTTTAGAAACTGAAATTATAGCATGAAAACAGACTCATTGTTTATTGGATTTATCAATAATGCTTAGCCTTTTTCCAAGTTATATGACTCCTTTTAAGGAAATTAGATAGAAGTAAATGATATATGATCTGTTGACTAGATAACTCAAATAGAAACCTCTAATGAAATTAAATAAGATATACCAATGATATTATCATCTTCTTGCATCAATCTCAGCATAAAAGAGAAGATGTTTTCATTCTTAAATATCATTCTATCCCTTCATAAGGAGTGATTTATACAAATAGTTTAATGTTTCTGAGTGCTAGACTCCTGGAAACATAGTGTCAAAAAAATCCATTACTTAAAATTTTATTTTACTTTGTAACAACTGAAATTAATTTGCTCATAGAGTGCACAATATCATCTTTATATTTTAGTCCATGTAATTTTGTCTTAATATTTAATTAATCTTTTCATTTACATAGCAGTAAGATGAAAAAATAACTTGTCAATTCTCTTCAAGAGTGTAATTCAAAAAAACTTGTGTTTGATGTGTAATTGTCTTATTAAACTAAATATAGATAATAATATTTTTGTTTGATTTTAAATCCAAGAAAATTCCCCTTTAAAATACCCAAACAAATTAAAACAGAATGATATGAGTTCTTCTTTGATTTCCTTTGTTTCTTTTATTTTATATTGTTTGTATACGAATATAACTAACTTATTTAGTGTCATCTTCTCTTAAAATAAACCTTTTGGTATTTCAAAAATAAAACAAAAAAACAACAACAAAAACTATGCAACATTTATGTTATTAAAATGTTTTTCATATTTTATATATCAGGCAAAAAAAGAACATTTGTTTAATATCTGATCACTAAACCATAACTCTTATTCCTATGATGTGCTCCATAATATAAATTAGCAAACATTATAAATTCAATTACTAGATTTTTTGGGGGGGAAAAACACTGTTTCATAAAATAATTTTAACCAATTTGGGTTAGAGAGCTACTTGTTTCTTACTAAATGTTGTGTTTTGTTTTATAATTCCACTTTCCCTGTAATAGTTGTTGTGGTAACAAAGAATTTGATTTCTATAATGTTGTCACCCACTCATTAATCTTATATTTTACATGAAAAAAAAAAGAACCTTATATAGGATACATTTTCCTTTTTCACATTAGTATTGCTATTAAAGCTAAATGAAAAATAAAAACATTTTTATCAGATACTACTTATTTATCATTGTTAAATCTCGAACACATCAATTAAAACAGCTTTTCTTGCCCTGGCTGGGTGTCTTGGTTGGTTGGAGCATCATTCCATACACTGAAAGTTTGCAGGTTTGATCCCCAGTCAGGACACATACCTAGACTGAGGGTTTGATGCTCGCTCAGTTGGGGTGCCTATGGAAGGCAACCAATTGATGTTTCTCTCTCATATCAATGTTTCTCTATTTCTCTTTCCCTTCCTCTCTCTCTGGAATCAATAAACATATCCTTGGGTGAGGATTAAAAAAATAGTTCTTCTCTCAAGACATTTAAAATATTCTCTCTTGTCTCAAACACTGCGTACAGAAAGAGCTCTTAATTTATATCTGTCATATAAATAAAGTCTGGGGGTTGCAATGAGGCATCAGCAATTACCTGAGCAACAGGATGAGTCAGTGCCTTCAGCAGACACTAAATTTGTTTTACTACATGTAACAGTAGTCACTCTGAGACCTTGCTAATATTTTTATTGTTGTTGTTTAGTTTGAGTAGAGTTTGCCCAAACTCGTACCTGATAGTGATATCATAAGCAGGAGGACAGAAGCCAATCTGGGCTGAGGACCATGCGACTCTGAAGTCATCTCCAGTGACACTGGCTTGGCCATGTACCAACATCATTGCTGTTTTTAAGACTACAACAGTGTGCCCATGGCAGCTAATATTCCCTATACGTGGACTTCTGGTCACATCCACTCTCTATAAAACTCAGAGATATGCTCAAAAATCCCTTTACTTATGATGCCTCTGTTGCCATAGATAATACAGTGTATTATCATACAGAGAGTATGGTAAACATATCAAGACTAGTTTCTGAGATTGAATGCCTTTTGAGTCATAAATGAACAGGTATTGGTGACACAAATTTGGGAGGTGTTTGGTGCAGAAATACCCTTAACAAATATATATATATATATATATATATATATATATATATATATATATATATATATTTCCAGGTGTCAGAATGCAAAACTTGAAGGAAAGTTTTTGTCAGTTTAAAGAATTGAGTTTTATATTAGGTAAGGAATAATTGCAGAATTTATCTGAAATGTGCCAGAATAAGAATTATTCTCAAGGTATATAATTTGGCAGTTATGAAGAAAGTCTATCTGATGAAAACAATAATATAGGCAACAAAGAAAATTAAGAGACTTTTGTAGTCATTCAATTAAGAAAAGTAAGTATCCCGGTCTAGGACATTAATAGAGCTATACAGATACTGTGAATTTGCAAGATTTTTGAAATTGATTGAATTCCATGAATACAATAGCAGAAAGAGTCCTAAGTGTCAGTTTTCTCCCTCAGGTAATTGAATTGATGGAAGTATCTCTCAACATGCAGAGTAGACACAAATTAAGAAGAAAGATGAATTTTAAGTTTATAAATGTTGATTATAAGGTTCCCATTAAAAAAAAATCCAGGTAGAGATATCCAGAAAATAATCAGATATACTTGTCTGTAGTTTGGTAAATTGTTATGGGCTTGAATACTGAATTGAGAAATCAGTTAAGTATAAGTAGTAGTTAAACAAATGAGAATGGGTAGAATAACCTGACAAAAATATATTGCATAAGAAGAGTAGTGAGCTAAAAAAAATTAAACCCAAAGTAATAGCATTATTTAATGCCATGAGAATAAAAATAATATGCTCAAGATAAGGGATTAATCAAAGAAGTCCTAGGAGAGTGAGGATAGCGTGGCAATGCAATAGTCACAGGAGTAGAAATTTTATTAAGTGAACATCAGCTAGGGCAGAAGAGGACACACAACAAAATCCTAACAAATAGCACGTGGTTTACATTTTAGGATGTCACTGACAAACAAATTGATGAAAACCTGGTTTGACTAGCAGAAGAGTTACTGCAAAGTAAAGAAGGGAGAGAACAAGTTTATAACTACTCTTTCAAAAAATTTGGATAAAATGGGGCAGAGGCAGATTGTACCTAAAATTTAATATAAGGTCAAAGCAAGAAAATAAATTAATAATGGATGAATCAAGTGTGTAAACATAGAGAATGAAAGAGGATGGAGATATCAGAAAGATGCAAGACCCACAAGGATGTCAAATATAGAAGTATTTAAAGAGATTTCTGAAAGTAGTAACAAAGACTTGCTCTTTCAGCCATATCTAGTGCCTTATATATTTTGTTTACTTTTTATTATATCCCTATCCCTATAGACATTTTTAGAAGCAACTTCATATATCACATATGTCATATATTCAAATTTATGATTTTAGTCACTAAATCTAATCTTAGAAATATAATGAAACAAAAAATTATGTTTAACTTAATTATTTCTAAGCAGTTATTTAAAATGAGGAAAGCAGAGAGGAGAGTGATAAAAATGTGCTTGGGAAAAACAACAAACATTTTACTTTTGGAATTCAAAAGCTAGTGCAATATTTTTACTTCCAAAAAGCTAGTAAAATATTACACAATTTCATATAAATATTTAACAGACCGGCTGATGTCTTCTATTCAAGATTAACCAGGAGCTTCCTATCCCTTAGTCTTTCCACTCCTGACTGCACTAACACCTGTTTTACTCAATTCTGAAATAAAATGTACATTAGGTTTTCTTAGTGGATTGTAAACACGTTCAAAGGCTGTCCAGGATGAGGATGTGTGCATGGCGCAAATTGCTTTTTAATATTTGTATACATATATGAGTAAACCTCCCCTCAGCCATCCTCCTCACACAACTTTATATTAACCTAATGATCTGACTATAACAAATTGTCAAACTGTGTTTTGCTGCCAAACCATTTTGCAGTTAAGCTGTTGCTTTGTGCTTGCTCCTTTTTGTTCAGCCAGATAATTTGCTTCTCAGTTCCATGGCACAGTAAAAAGTGATACACAGGGATTTAGAATGAATGTAATCATGTACACAGCAAGACAAATACCAACAGTTTATTTCCAATGTATTCTACTGTGTGTATTTTGTATTTAGTGGTAGAAGTACAGCTTTATTGAGAAAACAAAATAGATTCATTTTATTGTGGCTTACCATTCAAAATAGTATTTGTAAGTATATCATGATAGTTTACAATAATAAATATTGAAAGCATTTCTCTGTCCAAAAATGTTTTATAACTCTTAATTCCACTGTTAGATGAACATCTTTATAATTATGAACTAATAATATTTCCCATCTATGTACTTCAGGTTTAATTTTTTAATTTGATTTAAGTGGTATTTGATCACAAAAAGAATATAGTCTTTCTCCTTTGAGAAGGAATACTGTAAAACACAGTCACAATGCTGCAATTGCATAATAAAACATAGGCAATGACAAGTACTTGATGTTTTTTAACAACATTTGTTTTATGGGTTTCTTATCTTTGAAAGTTATGGAAGTCATTCAATTATTCTGTATTTTATTTAATATTATGTTAACTTCCTCTACCTTTTAACCCAATAAGGTATTGCATTAACTAAATTATATTTCAGTTAGCTATTCTTACTTGTTCTATATAATTCTCATAATCCAGATTTTGGGTTCAGATATAGTTTTCAATTTTTTAACATTTTAAAAATTATTATTTGTTATTTTTCTCCAAGACTAAAAATGAAACTAGACTCCATTACAATTGAGATCGTTTATTATACTAATATTCTATTGTGCTACAAATTACTTCTTGCTTCCTTGCTTCCTTCCTTCCTTCCTTTCTTTTTTATTGAACATATTGGGGTGACACTGGTTAATAAAATTATATCAGTTTCAGTTGTACAATTCTGTAGCCCAGCATCTGTTTATTGTATTGTGTTTACCACCTCATAAATTACTTCTACCTGTATGTTTCAAACATTCCATCTCATTTTCACCATAAATAACTATTTTTTTGTCAGCAAAAGTTACCATTATTTTCATCATATGTACAGTTTCTCTCTTTTTTGTTCTTTCTTAATCTTGAAATTTAATTAGTTTCCTGAATAAAAATATAAGGGTAATTAACTTTATCATTTTGGGCAAAATTCAATATGTTATTCAAGATGTAACACAAAAATATAGTTATTGAGTAATATATATATATATACAAGACCTTCTGGATTAGAGATATTTACTATGTTATAGTGTTCAAGAAATGCAAATTGGCATATAGATTCAATTATTTCAGAAAGAAAATGAGATTTTGCCCTTGAAGTTTTCAAATTTTTTTTAAGCATATGATTCCATAAGTCAGTATATATAAAATGAGTCTAAGTTTGGAAAGTAAAGCTTGGCAAGAGATGAGGATGGAGATCAAGGTAGAAGCAAGATAATGAAGAACTTTGTGTATCATATTAAGGGGTTCAAATTATATTTTAAAGATAGTGGTACCCACTAAACTAATTTACATAGAATCGTAATATGATCATTTTCATTTTAAACAATCAACTTTGGCATCAGTTAAAAATTGAATTGAGGAGAAAAAACTCAAAGGAGGAGGACAATTTATGAGGCTTTGCTGAAAGTTGGATAGGGAATGTCAAAGGTCTATCCAGGGCCATGTTAGTAGAAGTAGACAAAAAAAGGAAACAATATTGTAGAAATATTAAAGATGTATTATTGACAGAGCATTTTTTAAAAAGAGTTTATTTATTTTCAGAGAGAGAGGGAGGGAAAGAGAAAGAAAGGGAGATAAACATTGATTGGTTGTCTCTCATAGGCCCCCAACTGGGGACCTGGCCTATATAGCTCAGGCTTTTGCCCTAACTGGAATTTGAACCAGTGACTTTTTGGTTCACAGGCCCGTGCTCAATTCATTGAGTTACACCAGGGCTGAAAGGGCATTTTATACCAAAATTGTACATAAGAAATAAGGTGGGCAGGAGTGAAAGATGACAACAAATATTATGGTTTGGACATTATTACGGTGGATGATGGTGCTTCTCATAGAACCAGGGTGTAAATAAAGAGAGAATATTAAGGAAATAAGTAGCTTAGCAATGTTGAGATGCCTTTGGGGCATATAAGTAGCGGACTAGAATAGGTAATTAACTGTATGAATGTTCTATGTGTCTACTCAGGAGTTCCAAAGGGGAATGGAAAAGCCAAGTAGTCTAAACTGAAGTTCCTATCTCTACCTCAATAAAAATATCCCCATTTTTATTTGTTAGATTTCTGTGAAGTGTCTTATAAGTACACATTTCCAAGGCTTTAATAAAGATAAAAGGGATAACCTGACAAGCCTCAATTTTTCTGCATACTGTATATACATTTTTCTTATTAATAGAAGAAAGAACAAAAACAAAATAAGTTCTGATTTCTGGTCAACTACTCTCAAACTTGTCCACATGGCTTTACATTTTTAGAGAACTATACCTAAGTTATGAGATGTGACTATCAAAGATATTGTAACATTGGCAGAAAATATTCTTTGTCAGTGATTGAGAAATTTTTCTATTATAGAAAGGGCCAAATAGTAAGTATTTTAAAATTTTCCCTCAGCCAGATGATGTATTTATAACTACTCAAATCTGCTGTTTGTAGAGTTAAAGCATCCATAAATAGTACACAGGTAAATGGATGTGGCTGTCTTCCGATACAATTTTAGTTTGAAAAAATTGCACCAGCAAGTTTTGGTCCATAAGCTATAGTTGTGACCTCTGTACTATGTTATTCATTGGTCATCAACTCATAGAGACTGGAGAACCTACCTGAATTTTTTAGGAGGTGATAAAAATATTTGGTAGTGAAGAGATCTCTATTCTAATCTAGGATTACCAAAGTGGAAATTCATTATAATATAACAAATAGAGGTCCTTTTTATCAAAGGAGATAGCATGTGTGGTTAGAGAAGAAAAGGAACTATATTCCATTTGCCACGAAAAATATGTGACTGTTACACTTCCTAATCCTAGAAAATAGTCTGTCAACTTCCATGAGGAGTATCAAAACCTTAGTTCACAATTCTTAAGAAGAATGAGAAGAGAATAATTGTCTACAAGCAGCTAGTTTAAGGACAAGAAAATAATGTATCCTTAATGGATCATTCAGAATCATGTTCAGTTCTTACATATGAGTTGGATAAAGGAAATCATCTGTAATTAACCCAATTAAATTTGTCCTGAATTTATGAAAATTGAAGGTATTTTTCAATACTCTTAGAGCACTTGTTGTACCATTATGGAGAAAGATTTAAGTATGTTTGAACACATAGTTCTCATTAAAATTAAGCATTGGGTACTTAGCACTCTCTTCCACTACAGCAGAGTGCACTGAAAAGAAATATGAAGAGGCTGAGGTATCTCTTCCATACACTTTTTGATTTTTTTTTTCTTGCCAGAAAAATGATTCATTGGCCTTTCTCTATTTAGCTTGCTGGCTTTTTTCTGATTCCTTTTCAGGGAAATGAATGATCTGTCAAAGTGTAAGCTGCATATGAATTGAACTCAAAAAAGGAGAGTTATTATTAACAGTCAATTGTTAAATTTTTCATTGTATTTATTTGATTGGAAAGGGAAGGGGATATTTAGAATTTGGATCATATCCATGATTGACTTTTAAAAAAACTTAATGCTCTAATATCCTAGACATTTCTCAGGAATAAAAATGTACATTTTTAAACAAAAATAAAAAATTTCTAAGCATTATCACTAAAATAGTGAATGTGAGTTGTTTCTAAACCTAATTAAAATGAATATTGCATATATGTAATCACTTATAATGTTTTATAAAATGTATTTGGATGGTAAAATTGCAGTCTTCACTAATAATGCTGTTTTAAAGATTTAAAAAGTAGCAACTTCAGATTTTTTCTTTTTTATGATTTAGCAAGTAAGACAAAAGTCACCACAGAGAAATGAAAATGTTAAAATGTTCTCATTTATCACTTGGGAAAGTAAGGTGTATCCTACTGTTATTAAATGTTTAATGTAGCTGTTGGCAGGTGTGTATAATGAACTATGTTTCATGTCTGTGAGACTGCTAATATAACTATTTCTCATTCACCTATTGCAAAGTGTGGAAAATTCTTTGAAAATTCATTGTAGTATTATTTCTTTAATACTATAATTAATTAAGATTGTTTATAGCATACATTGATTTTAAGATTTGTTCAATTTATTTGCTTTGAATACAACGGACTATTTCCTAGGTTAAGGAGAGTAAAACTCAGCCTCTGGGAAATTTTACTGAATAAAGAAAGAGTTTGGTAATTAAAGGTCAGGTGTATTGGACAGTACTTTTTATCTGAGAAAACTTTATAGGGTCTATTTAGTCTAGGAATTCACTCTAATGAAATTATGTACTCCGTGGTGCCTTATTAAATTCATTCATTTTAGTTTGACCATCTTTAGACCATCTACTTAACTTAATTCCTTCAAATGAATGCTATTCCACCCATTCAACTTATACTCAGATGGAATTAATAAAATAAATATTAGAAATTGAAATTAGGAAAAGTTAACATGTAAAATTTTAAAGTAATATAATATTTTGTAGTTATATGTTTTAGGTCAGAGATTCTCAAACTGCATCTGTAACTATAAATTATGCTACCTTTTTAAAGATCTAAGGCATCAGCCCAAAAGGTTTTTATTTATGAGACTCAACAAAACATACTCTTTTATAGAACCCCCCTTGTGATTCTGATGCAAATAGTAAACCGACTGAACAGAAAAGTATGCCTATATTAATAACCATGCAAAACAAACTCTGAATATTAAAGACCTAGCTGTAAAATATACGCAGAAAAATGGAGCAAGGTTTTGTATAAAATTTGTGCTGAACATGAGGGTAATTTTGAGGAACATATCCTTTTATTCAGAAATATGTATCAATGTTTAAGGTATTATAACACCGATGTTACTACTAGAAAAAATATTCAAAAACATAAGGGCTTGTTCTGTAAAGAATAAAAAGGAAAATAATGCATTGATTTTAAAGTAAAGACCCCGTACATTAAGAATTAACAAAAAGCCCATAGGCTTACTGGAAAATGTATAATAATCACCTGTGACACTTGTGAAAAGTATAACCTTGACTCACATTTAAAACCTCTGATCTAGTTAACTCTGTGATTAAAAAAAAAAAAAAAAAAAAGACTTGTCTCTTGTGATTTTGTTCTATAATGTGGTCCTGAATCAGTTAATCCATGCACTACATTCTGAGGACACTGTTTAGAGTAAGAATACTGAGAATGAAAACTCTACCCATAAAATACAACTGATCTGAAATTTACCAGAGTAACATTAGGACTTTGTCCACATCAAGAGGTAATTCACGTTTTCCTCAGAAAGACATTCAAAGTTACTCAGCTTATCCTATTAGGAAAAGGTTTCTATCTACTTCTCAGATATATACTCAATAATCATCATAAAATTCTTGAAATAAAAGTGTCATATTAAAATTCATATTACTTTTAGTTAAGGCCTAGGGTAAGTGTGAATAAATTACAACCCAAATTAAGTTGAACCTCCTTGGAAAGAAGGAACATGCCATATATAATCTAAGTTAATATTCTTTTGGTTTCAAAGACTATAGTCCATCAGTATATTTGAAAAATAAGAAGGTTTACCAAAATTCAATAAAGTATCTTAAGGAACTCAAAGGAAAAAAAAACCTGATGAGATTACACTAGAAAATTAAGAGTTATGTTCTGAATTTCACAGTTTTCTATCTGGAACCACATAATATCACATCCCCATATCAGTCCCCACATTCAATTCTTATCTTTTTTTCTCAGAATAAGCTTTCCCTCACTGTCCACATGTATCTCATGTGCTGTCAATTCTCTTCTTCCTTCAAGGTTTATGCTCTCAAGAATAATTTTTTATCACAAATGTTTTTTAAAAAATATTATTAGTTTATATTTTGACACATTTTAATACAGATATTTTCACAATTCTTAAACAAGGAGATTAAACATTTATATATTCAAGAAACATTTATTTGGAATCAACAATGCTCTTGACATTCCTCATAAATTTGGAAGAAATAAAACATTACAACTTGCAGTTGAAAAGATAAAATTGAGTAGGAAGAGAGGCAGGAAACTAAATTACATAAAGTTGCATAATATGAGAATATAGAAACATGTTCCTGAGTTTTTACATGGAGTAAAATGAGACATCACAAAGAAGAACATGTTTGAGGAGAGGTTTGATGGACAAATATGAACTTCTCAGACAGATAAAGCAAAAGAATATCTGAGGTTGAGAGGAGAGAAGATATAAAATCAAATGAACATGAAATATAGTTTATGAGGGGAAAGATAAATTTTGTATTATGAAAAGGCATGAGGTACAAGTAAGGAGAATGGCAAGTAACTTTATTAGATAAGAAGTTAAAAATAACATTATGAATCCACTATATAAATTAATAGATCATGAGAATTAAATATATTAGCCAATGCCTTTGGTTTTTAAAAAATCTAGTTTCCATTTTTCTTTTTCTAATACACTATAATTTTCTTCAAGATATTTCTGCATCCAACCAAGATAGGGTTATAAAAAAAAGTTTATCCTCCTCGTGAGACAACAAATGCAAAAAAAAAAAAAGGAATAACAAGAAAAGAAATGCAACATTAAAATGATTTTTCAAACACCAAACAGGCAATAAAGGACAGTGATTCCTGAGAGACAGAAAATAAATGAGATGAACTCAACAATGCCCTTAAATTATAGCCTTAATAGAGTTTCTAGGCCGAGGAAAGTGAGAGGATAGTAAAACCAAGGAAGCTTGATTTTATAAAACAGGTTTAAAGAGAGAACTTTGGAGAGCTCCAGAAAGCCTCCCACCTTTGAGCATTGATTATTGCTTGTGTGTGAGAAAACTATACAAAGCCTAATAAGGTAGAGAAATATGCCCATAGCTTTGAACGAGCCAAAATAAGTGCCTATTCTTCAAAATATAATTATTTATAAAGCATGGCATAGAGTAGACAGGAGATCCTTGATCAGAGAGTAAGGAATAACTATTCTTAAACTGAGAACTCTTTTTTGGCTCCACTTAAATTGAAAAGCAAGACCTAAGACAAGCAAACTGCTTCCCAGTAAGTTAACCTTATCCCAGACAAGTAATCAACAATTTTTATAGAAATTGAAAATATTCAGCCCTTAACAAGGTAAAATCACAATGCATCATATCTAATGATAATTAATAGCCATATAGGAAGCAGGTGAGTACTCCATATAACAATAAGAAAAGTGAATTAACTGAAACTGACCCAGAAGTGATATATGAGATGTGTCCAGATGGTACCCAGCTATGTAATATGAAACATAGAAACATTTATTGAAGATACAAGATACAAGAAACATTATACATAAGACAATGACACCTCATAGTGGGCACTTTGGGACCTCACACAGTTCTCCCAGTCATTATAAACTGCCCTGTCATACTTTTCTGAATCTCATCTACAATCTGAAATGTCATCCCTTTCAAAGGTGATGTTAGTTTTATGAAAAGCCAGAAATTGCAGGGGACCAAATCTGGAATGCAGCAGGGATGAATTGCCTGGGTAATTTGATGTTTTACAAAAAATCTCTGCCCAAGACATGATGTATAAGCTGGTGAATTGTCCTGATGAAGCTGCCAATCACCCATTGCCAATAGCTGCAACCTTTTGAATCATCCAGGTAGTTTTCCCAGAGGAATGTTCAAGCTTAACACAAAATGTGGTCCAGATTTGTTGCTCTACTAGCTCACTTATTTTGAATGTAATGGCCACACAATGCACATGCTAACTCAATGGTGTCTATCTCCCCCACTGACTAGTACAATGGAGTCATCATTGGTCATACATGCACATTCCAGTCCACTCTCCTTGGCTTTTGGGTTACATTCATGTCACACAAACTATTCTTGTTATATTAATAATGGATGGATTTTTTTATAGACAGACATTGATTGTATTAGAATTAGCAGATAAATTATGTAGAAGAGTTATAATAAGTGAATTTCCTATTATCAAACTTTTAGTAAAAGCTAAAAAAGACAAAAATTGAATTGCTAATGATGAAAACTGAAATGTGTGAGGTGAAAAATTCAGAGAAATGTTAGAAGATGAGATATAGAGTGGGAAAAAGCTTGAGTAAACTTGAAGATGTTATAATATAAACAATTCAATGTGAAACACAGAAGAAAAAGATAATTTTTAAATTTAATAAATAAAATATCAATGAGTGATAAGCTAATTTTAATCAGCCTCATATGTATATTTTAATTTCCCAAAGTAAAGAAGAAG
This sequence comes from Furipterus horrens, assembly GCF_987537825.1. NCBI lineage: Eukaryota > Metazoa > Chordata > Mammalia > Chiroptera > Furipteridae > Furipterus > Furipterus horrens. The sequence continues at coordinate 30,088,096 of NW_028327182.1, read as the reverse complement.
AGTTACAGGAATTAAATTAGAGGAACAATTTTTCAAAAGTTTTTAAACATGATGAAAAATATAAAGTTACAAATAAGAGAAAGTAAATAAAACTCAAGATCCAAAAACATGAAAAATACAGCATATTGTAATCAAAGTGCTCAAAATTGGTTGAACAAAAGAAAATCTTTAAAGTAGTAAGAAAAACAAAGATTTTGTACAGTGCAAAATATAAGTAGAAAAACTGGAGAAATATCTTTGATGTACTTAAAAAAAAAAGACTGTCAATGTAAAATTCTATAACTGATAAATGTATCTTTCAAAAACATAAGTGAAATAAAAATTTTTAAGACCCACAAAAGCAGAAATACTTTATAAACAGCAGATGAACATAACAAAAAAGCATAGGGAGTACTTCAGGCAGAAGAAATGTGATACTTGATAGAAAGGAGGATTTGTACAAAGACATAAGAATACAGAAAATGGTAACTACATAGTAAAGACAAAATATATTTTTTCTTATTTTTAGAATTTCTTTACAAGATAATTAATATTTTCAACAAACTAAGATTATAATGTAGAGATTACAACTGTAAATGTAAAATATATGACTATGAACACACAAATGCTAGGATAAGAGAAACGAACATGTATTATTGTAATATTTTTATGTATAGTGTATCACAACACCTCTTTAGAAGAGTCTGTGATACATCAAAGAAGTAAACATAAACTCTGAAGCAACTATCCAAAATTATTACCTAATAATCCAACTGAAGTGATCAAATGGAGTCATAAGAGATAATCAGTTAATCAAAAATAAAAAAAGCATAAAAATTGGAAAATGGGAACAAGGGACAGATAACAAATAAAATAAATAGCAAGCTAATAGACTGTAATTTAGCCATATCACCAATTGTATTAAATTTAAGTAGCCTACATACCCCAAGTAGAAAGAAGATATTGTCATATTGGGTAAAATTCTGACCTAATCAAATGCTTCTCAGAAGAAACACATTTTAAATAAAAATATTCAAGTATATTAAAGTAAAAAGGATGGGTAAATATTTTATTGCACTTATCAAAAAAACAAAAACAAAAACAAAAGTTAGGTAGATGGATTTAACCCAGAAAAAATAGATTTCAGAAAAATAATGTCACTGGAGATTAAGTCAACATAAGACTAAGGGGTCAATTTACCAAGAATATGTCAAAGAACATTTAGTGAAAATGAATTGAAACTCAAGGAGAAATGGAAAAATTCAGGATTACAATTAATTTAACATTGCTTCTCAATAATTAGTAGTTGCCAGAAAATTAATATAGATTTCCAAAGTGCTATTAACCGACATCTTAATTTACATTTAAAGAACAGTTCATACAACAAACAGCAGAATATATATGTTCTTTCAATTGAATAAAGAAGATATAGCAAATAGTCCACATTCTGGACACAAAAATATTATCAATGTAATAAATTCAATTAGAACAAAATATGTTTTCTTAACACAATAGAACTGAATTCAAAATCAATACCCAAAAATGTACGTGAAAATCCTCAGATAATTAGAAGTTAAATAAATCACTTTAAAAATATCCCACAGGTAAGAGGGGATGGGCTGGGGGGGGGAAGCAATGGGGGAAAAATGGGACAACTGTAATTGAAAAACCAAAAAATAAAAGATATAAATAAATAAATAAATAAATAAAAATATCCCACAGGTAAAGGAAGACACAAACTAATATATAGAAAAATGTTTTGAGTTGAATAAAAAAAATTATAAAAAATTGTGATATGCTTCCAGTGCAGCACCTGGGGAGAAATTTATAGCACCATATGTGTATATTTGAAAAAAAGAATGTCTATAATCAATGATGTTCATGATTACAAATGCAGGAATTTTAAACTCAGTTTTTGAAAATTGAATCCAGTAATATATAACAAGGATAATATGTTACTATCTAATGATATTTATCCCAGGATGTGGGTCAATTTACACTTGAAAATCAATTAACACAATTCACCATGCTTACAAACAAAACATAACACCCATATAATCAATTCAATTAACTCAGAAAAAACAACTAACATATAGCAATATCTATCCCTGATTTTAAAATGTGTCACATACTAGTAATGGATGAAAATTCCCTCAAACTGATACAGGGTGTCTATAAATTTTTTAAAAGAGCATACAACAAATATTACTCAAATAGCAAAAGACAGAAATTTTTACCTAGACATAAGGTCAGAAAGAAGAGTTTGTCCAATATCACTCTCTTTTTTAAATTATATTCTATTGATTACACTATTAAGTTGTCCCAATTTTCCCATTTTGACCCCCTCCACCCAACAACCCCCATTCCCTCAGGAAATTCCCACACCATTGTTCAGGTTCATGGGTCATGTGTATAAGTTCTTTAGCTACTCAATTTCCTATACTGTACTTTACATGCCCATGGTTATTCTGTAACTACCTATTTGTATTATTTAACCCCCTCACCTCTTCACCCATTCCCCCAAATCCTCTCTCACCTGGCAACCATCAAAATGCTCTCTATAACTATTATTCTGTCTTCTTATTTGTTTAGTTTGTTTTATAGATTCAATTATTGATAGATATCTATCTGTTGCCATTTAATTGTTCATAGTTTTGATCTTATTTTTTTTCTTAAATAAATTCCTTTAACACTTCATATAATAATGGTTTGGTGATGACAAACTCCTTTAGATTTTTTCTTGTCTGATAATCTCTTTATTTGCCCTTTGATTCTAAATGATAGCTTTGCTGGGTAGAGCAATCTTGGCTGTAGATCCCTGCTTTTTATGACTTTGAATATTTCCTGTCAATCCCTTTTAACCTGCAATGTTTTCTTTGAGAAGTCAGCTGACAGTCATATAGGAACTTCCTTGTAGGTAAACTAACTGCTTTTCTTTTGATACTTTTAAGATTCTGTTTTTATCTTTAAACTTTGACATTTTCATTATGATGTGTCTTGGAGTGGGCCTCTTTGCATCCATCTTATTTGGATTCTCTGTGCTTCTTGGACTTGCATGTCTATTTATTTCACCACAACAGGGAAGTTTTCTTTCATTATTTTTTGAAATAGATTTCCAATTTCTTGTTCTTTTTCTTCTTCTTCTGGCACCCCTATAATGCAAATATTGATGTGCTTGTCCCAGAGACTATTTACACCATCTTCATTGTTTTAGAATGTTTTCTTCTTGCTGTTATGATTGGTTGATTTTGCTTTTTTATGTTTCAAATCATTGATTTGATTCTTAGCTTCATCCACTCTACTCTTGTTTCTCTGGAAATTGTTCTTTATTACAATTAGTGTATCCCTCCTTTCTGACTGGTTATTTTTTATGGTGTTGAGGTCCTCACTAAGTTCTTTGAGCATCTTTGTAGCCAGTGTTTTGAACTCTACATTTGATAGACTGCTTATCTCCATTTTATTTAGTACCTTTTCTGTAGGTTTTATCTGTTCTTTTGTTTGGATGATATTTCTTTGTCTCTTCATTTTGGCTGCCTCCCTGTGTTTATATGTATTAGATATACCTGCTATGACTTCTGTCTTGTTAGTGTAGTCTAATGTAGTAGATATACTGTGTGGTCCAGTGGCACAACATCCCCTATTACCCAACTTGGGTACATGTAGTGCACACTTGCTAAGTACACCCTCCTCTTGCAATTGAGGCTTTATTACCATTGGTAGGTCAATGGGAAGGATTTATCCAGGCCAGTTAGCTGCAAGGACTGGCTATGACAATTGACTGTCAACCCCCACCCTCTATGGAGGATAAGCTATGCAAGGGCAAGGAAGTGGTGTGGTCTGTAACTGTCCATTAAGTGTGCAGGTTCTGGGGTTTCCTGAGTGGTACTGGTCAAAGTCATCTACCACTTGTGTGGCCCCCATTGTGGCCAGCCTGCATAATGTATAAAGCAATCTGAGATGGCTGTTACTGGTGATTAGCTTGGAGATTCCCAGTTAAAGCCAAGGTGTGAATCTAGACTGGCTGCTGCTAGTGCTTGACCTGGGATCACTTAGCAAGAGGTATGGAGCTCTCGGGGCCCACTGAGAATAGATGTTGTTAGTTTGAAAAGATTTAGGAAGTTATGATGCTGAAGCTGAGACCAGCCACTCATATGGGAAAGTCATTGTTAACAGCTTGGGTGGTCCCATAATTGGAGTTGGACAGGGTGTAAGTGGGTCTCCAAGGCAGGGCAAATAGTGTGAGCCAGGTTGATGGAGTCTCATATATGGCATCTGCCTGCCAGATCTGTGTTTCTGTTGAAGAGAAGGTTCATAAAAGGAACAATGGTTTCTGCTCACAGTTCTACCAGGGAGAAAGCTGTCTCCCAGCTCTCACCTTGAGGCCAGACACTTCATTTACTCCCCATATAGCTCTGGCACCTTTCAAGCTGCACCTCAGTGCTGAAGCTCAGAGGTAGTAAGTCTGAGTGAGGCTATGTGTGGACCTTTTAAGGGGAAATGCTTAGGAATTTAGCAGTTTCTTCCACTGACTCAATCCCCACTGGTTTTTGCAGCCAGAAGTTATATGGACTTGTCTTTCCGGTACTGAAACCCTGGGCTTGGGGTCCTCATGTGGAACTAGCACTCTTCACTCCTGAGATATCCCTTCCAAATTTTTATCCACCACATGTGGATGTGGAACCAGCATGTTGTGGATGGATATGGTTTCTTTAATTCCATATTGTTAAACTTTCATTTAACTTGATTTATGACAGTTCTGAGAAATGATTATTCTTTAGGTTATTATAATTTTGATGTGGTTATATGAAGAGGTGAACTGTATTATCTACACCTCCGTCTTCACCAGAAGTTATTTTTTCTTTCATTTCTCATATTTACCTTTACTCTTTCTTATTCCATTTTCCTCTGTTTTTGTTTTCTTAGTAGAGTTATTCTTTTTCATTCTTGGTTTCTTCTTTGCATTTTTCTCTTTTCATTCATTACTTGTATTAGTTCGTGTCCTTTTCTCTCTCATAATCACTTTTATATTTTTTGTCTTATTATTATTTTCCCTTCCCTTACTATTTTATTTACCTTTTTATTTTGATTATTCTTTGTCATTAATTTTGCTGTTGTTTTTTTGGAGGGTTGCTTCTTTTGTTTTTGTGTCATGTGTCGTTTTTTGTTGTTCTGTCAGCACCTGTACAATGGCATACAAGATGCGGTGAGGGTTGAGCCTCTCATTCAGCCAGCCAAAAGGAAGATCCCCACAATGAATGAACCAACTACTGTCAGGTCCCAAACACAACAGGAGAGCCTATGTGACCCACAAAAAGGACATCCTTAGAGCATCCAGTTCAGGAAATCAAGGAGACTGCACCACTGGGTTACACAGGACTCATATCACATAAGGTCAACAATGATGACAGGGAGTCAAAGGAGATCTATCTAAGACATAGAAACAAATAAAAGAGTCACCTAAGGAAACAACATCCAAATGAATGAAAGGAGGAATCCTTAGAAAGATCTAAATAAACTTGAGGCAATCAACTTATCATACATAGAGTTCATAGTAATATGATGATGCTCCAGGACTTAGAGCTACAGAAAGTTAGTGGGAACTACATCATCATAAAAAAGGACATAGAAACTATAAATGAAAACCAGTTGAAAATGAAGAGTAAATATCTGAAATGAAGAATACACTAGAAGGAATTAAAAGCAGGCTAGAAGAAGCAGAGGTTATAATTAGTAATGTATAAGACAAGTTAGAACAAATACCCAGTTAGAGCAACAAAGTGAAAAAAAAAAAAAGAAGACAATAAGAATGAGGAATGTTTAAAGGAGCTTTGAGGAAACAGGAAACATGACAATATTTGCACCATAAGGATACAAGGAAAAGAAGAAAGAAAGAGAACATGGGATAGAAAACTAGTTTGAAGAAATAATAACAGAAAACTCCCCTAATCTGGTGAATGAAAAAGTTACACAAGTTCAGGAAGCAGAGAGTATTCCAATCAAGATGAACCCAAAGAGACCCACGTTAAAACACATAATTAAAAAGGTGAGTTTAAAGACAAAGAGAAAATCTTAAAGACAGAAAAAGAGAAATAGATAATTACCTACAAGAGAGCTCTGATAAGGTTGTCATCTACTTCTTAACAGAAACACTACGGGCCAGAAAGAATTGACATGAAGTAACCAAAGTAATGAAAAGCAAGGACCTGCAACCAAAACTACCTTATCCAGCAAGGCTTTTATTTCAAATGGAAAGTGAAATAAAGAGTTTCGCAGACACACACACACACACACACACACACACACACACACACACACACGGTAAGAGAGTACATTTCCACTGAACCAGAATTACAAAAGATGCTAAAGTTACTGCTTTAAGAAGAAATGAAGAGAGATACAGAGAGAGAGAGAGGGAGAGGAATGGAGGTCCAAATGAAAAAAAATGGAAATGAATAAGTAGCCATAAATAATAACCTTAAATGTAAATGAGTTAAGTGCTCCAATCAAAGACTTAGGGTAGCTGAATGGATAAGAAAACAGCGTCCATATATGAACTGTCTGCAGGAGACCCATCTCAGAACAAAAAATTTACATATACTGAAAGTGATGAGATGAAAAATAATTCATGCAAATAGAGATGAAAAACAAAAGCAAAAACAGTCTGGGTAGCAATATTTATATATGACAAAGAGACTTCAAAACAAAGACCATAACAAGAGACAAAGAAGGTCACTGCATAATACTAAAGGGATCAATACAAGTGGATGTAATCCTTGTAAACACATATGAACACAGTGTAGAATTACCTAAATATTATATATAAAGAAAATCTAGGAGAACTTTAAGGAAGAGATAGACAGTAATATAGTCATTGTATGGGATTTTAACACCCCACTGTCATTAACACATAGATCTTCTAGACAAAGAATCAACAAGGAAACAGTTCCTTATACAACACACTAGTCCCAAGGCAACAGAATACTTATTTTTCTCAAGTGCACATGAATAATTCTCAAAGATAAACCACATCAAAGGACACAAAATGTCTTAAAAAATTTAATAACAAATATTCCAAATATGTATATGGCACCAAAAACGACTCTGAATAGCCTCAGCAATTTTGAGAAAGAAGAAAAAAGTAGGAGGGATCACAATACCTGATATCAAACCATACTTTAAGGCTACTATAATTAAAACACTCTGGCACTGGCATAAAACCGGACATATAGATCTATGAATCAGAACAAAAGAGCCCAGAATAAACCCATATTTTTACAGGCAATTAATATTTGAGAAAGAAAGCAAAACCATACAATGGAGGACAGATAGCCTCTTCAGTAAATGGTGTTGGGAGAAGTGGACTGGTGCATGTAAAAAAAATGAAACTAGGCCATCATACACCAGTATAAACTCAAAATGGATAAAAGACATAAATATGTCATAATACCATAAAAGTCCTAAAGGAAAACATAGGCAAATAAAATATCATAGTTTGCATAGCAATACTTATGTCAATATATCTCCTAGGGCAAGGGAAACAAAGGAAAAAATAGACAAATGAGACTACATCAAAGGAAAAATATTATGCACAGCTAAACATGAAAAGGGTACCGACTATTTGGAGAATATAATTTATAATGATGTATCAGATAAGGGTTTAATCTCCAAAATATGTAAAGAACTTACACAACTCTACACCAGGAAGACAAACAATCCAATTAAAATTGGTCAGAGGACCTGAATAGAAACTTCTCCAAGGAGAACATGCAGATAGCTTATAGACATATGAAAAAAATGCTCAACATCACTAGCCATCAGAGAGATGCAAATTAAAACAACAGCGAGATATCACCTCACACCTGCCAAAATAGCTATCATTAATAATTCAACAAACAAGTGCTGGCGAGGATGTGGAGAAAAGAGAGCCTTAGTGCATCGTTGATGGGAATGCAGACTGGTAAAGCCACTGCCTTTTTACTCAATGATTCCACTTCTGGGAATATATCCTAAGAATCCCAAAACACCATTTCAAAAGAACTTATGTATCCCTAAGTTCATAATAGCGCTATGTACAATAGCCAAGGTTTGGAAACAGCATAATTTCCCATCAGTAGATAACTGGATTAAAAAAATATGGTACATTTACACAATGGAATACTACACAGTAGTAAAAAAAAGGAATCATTACTTTTGCAACAGCATAGATGGACTGGAGATTATTAGGCTAAGTGAAATAAGCCAGTCAGTGAAAGACAAATAACATGTGATCTCAGTTACAAGTGGACTCAAACGAACAAAATAAACTAATGAGCAAAATAGAATCAGAGACATAAAAAATGGGTCAGACTGACAGCTGCATGAGGGGAGGGGTTAGGTAGGAATTGCTTAAAAGAAGGTGAAAGGATTAGTCAAAGAATATATATTCATGAACCATGGACATGGCAATGATGTGGGGATTGTGGGAGTGGGGGACAGGCTGAGTGGGGAGGTAAAGGGGTGAAAACTCAAACAATTGTAATAGCATAAACAATAAAATATATAAATTAGAAAACAAAAGTACATAGAAGTGCAAATATATATAATAAAGATAACCAAGATGATTCTGAAAAAAGTAGCTATGGGAACTTATTTTACCAGACACTGAGACTGATTATAAAGTTTTAAAAAATTAATCAGTATACTGTAGGTGCAAGGATAAGAAAATAGATGTGTGAAAAAGAATAGCATTCAGAAATATATTCACTTCTGATTCATAAAAAATGATCCTACAAATTAGTAGAGAAAATATGGACTTTTCACCCAGTGTTATTGAGTCAATTGGTTTATCTGCATTGAACTTAAAAACAAAAAGGTGAATTTTAGGTGTATGTCAAAAATATATACACTTTTAGATAATAATAAAATTGAAGTAGGGAAAGGATTTTTAAATGGGCACAATTTGGTGCTAATTAAATAATAACATGAAATAATAATAAATTTGGTGATTTTTAAATTAAAAGTTCTGATTATTAAAACTAGTTAAAATCTAAGCTATAGCATGAGAGTAAGTATTTATGCAAACCAATAAGAAAAAGACAGACAACTGAATAGAAAGTCATGCAAGTAATTTGAAAGATGCTTTACAAAAATAAATGTCCAAATAGACAGTACAACTATAAACATGCATTCAATCTCACTAGTAATCAGGAAATGAAAACTAGAACTAGATGTTTCTACTTGCCCATCCAATAGCTAGCATGGAAAGTACTGAAAACCCCAAATGTTAGAAAGGATGAGGAGCAATTGGACCTCTTTTTACTGCTTATAAGGGAAATCAATACACTCATACTGTCACAGAGCAGGGCCCCAAACTTCCCCAGTGCCTGCAGTTTGGGAATGGGGAAAGGAGACAGCTTTCAAGATGCCTTTGCATATCTATAGCTGGTGGCTAGTGTCTTAGTTATGCAAATGGTTTTGGTTCTTCCAAGGCCCCAATTAGATGGGAGGGGTTTTGACTGTAGACTAGTAAGAAAAGAGCTTAAGGGGCCTGTGCAAGGTTCTGTGAATGGGCAGAACCAGTCACCACATCCACTGTGTCACAGGGATTTAAAATAAGGCAGCAGCCGTTTGCAGGGGGAGAACCATGTAGTTTTAAAAGGGAAAAGAGAGAACCATGTGGCTTTGAAAGGCAGGAGAGAACACGGTGTGATCCAGTGCAACATGGTACATGTTTTCCTGGAATGTCATACTGAAGCTGATGACATCATACCCCAGATCTTGAAGGAGAACACTGACAGATAAGGAATGGGGAACTTCTGGGCATGGTTTTGGCTTATAGCCTTTTGGGGAGCAAGGGAAGTGCTGGGTCCCGTGGGAGAACAGGGCTCTGAGCGGAATACTCACTGCCCTCCCCACGCTGGAATATTGTAAATAAAGACCTGTTTTCCTCAACGCTAGTGTTGGGTTTTACACCAAGGTGCCACATGAACAAACCTCCTTTTGCTCTGTAACAATACTGTAAAGTGCTTTAGCATTATCTACCAAAACTGAATATGTGTACACTACATAAGCAATTCCCTTCCCAAGCACATTTTTGACACAATTGCATTACATGTGTGCCAATAGACATTTATAGGAATGTTCTTGATAATCTATTCTAAAATAACCTCAAAGGGAAAAAATACACACATGCACCACCAGTGCAACAGATAAATAAGTAATGGTGTAGTCATGCAATTAAATTCTACTATAAATGAAAATGTATGAAGTACAAATATATATCACATGGGTAAACCTAACAAGCATGATGTTAAGCAAAGAGAGCTGACATAAAAGAACACATACTGTCCCATTCTATTAACATCAAATTAAAACAAAAAACTACTATTATATTATAGATATCAGACTTAAGTGAAGATAGTGTAAGAAAAAACAACAAAGTGATTACCGTGAATATCAAGACCGGAGGAAGGATAAGTTTAAGAAAGGATAGTAATTAGGATACCAGACAGGGCGGTATGGTGTTTTTCTATTTCTCAAACTGTATGTTGCTTACAAATGTGTTCATTTTGTAAGAAATTACTGAGCAGTCCTTTTGTTTTCTTGAGGAAGTGACAGGTATGCATTTCATATGTGTATTGTTTTCATTAATATGTTTAAAATTATTTAATAATAAATTTGAAAATCAGAAAAAATAAATATGTTGCCAAACCATGTGATTCTTAGTTACTTTAATTGGATTGAAATAGTAAATTTTGGAGGTTTGAAACTTAGATCTCAAATTTAAAACTTATGATCTGTATGCATATTCACAAGTTATTTCATCTGTCAGTCTCAGTTTTATGTTTAAGATGACAACACAAACACTTTTTAAAATAAGGACATCTTAGTAGATAATATAAGGATTAAATGAAGTAATGTTGGTTTCAACTAAAAAGTATCTGCCAAAACCAGTCCCTTCTTTCCAGGTTTATCAAAAAACCCTGCCCTCCAAGTATCATCACCTTATACGAGAATGATTTCAACATCTAGATTGTTTTTGTTTGTTTTGAGTACATTTTCAAGCTTAGTTTTCCTTTTATAAAACAAATTGATAACATTCTTTCCTTCATTTAGCATTTTGCTTGAAAATCTTTCACTGTAGGATGAAGTTCAATTTCCTTAGATGACAAAAAATGCTGTTTTCCAGTTCTGTAGTTCACTTCCTCTCCTTTCTTATTGTCTACAAATCTGCCTCAAAAAATGTATTGTCACAGTGCAAGAACTTCTCAGAATTTCACACTCTTCCTTTTAACTCTATATCTTTGAACAGTGATTTCTGTGCTGAAATGTGCCCTGCCATGTTTCTGTCTGACAGATGTTTATTCATTCTTCTAAATGCAGCTAAAACCATCATCTCCTATGAAATCTTAAGGGTTTCCCCTGACATATTCAATGTATAAGTTCTGAGTTACTCTTGTACTTTATCAACAGGCTCTGTGTCATGCCAGAGGAAATTTGGCATGACCCATTGTTCATACCTAGATTGTCACTTAGTCAAGTTTTAGGACCTTGCTGGCATTTTTCTAGAAGTAATTTTTACCTCCTTCTCTAACAGGTGCAAGAATAGTGAAAAAGAAAGAGATAAGAACTGGCAAGTAGCAGAAAAGGAAAAAAAGCATACGTCAACTCTATTGGAATAAGGCAGGGTATTTTTCTTCCCTTTACCTAGCTATGCTCCTAAAATTTTGTGCTGCATCAAGTATTTTCAAGAGAAGCAAGTGAAAAAAAAAAAAAAGGTTTGATGGATAGCTGTGGTTTCATTACTAAACTTTAAAAACTCTAAGAGACAAATCACATGAAAGAATAGAAATGAAAGTATAGTCAACACAAGTTAGACTATTTCACCAATATGGGCCATAGCCACATTGTCGTATCAGGAGTAGTCAATGCCAACCAATGCTTGTTACTCATACTCAATGTTTTAAAAACATATTACATTTCATTGTTATCTAAATGAAAATATCATTTCCTCCTAAAACACTATCCTTCTCACTCATTTAGAATGCATTCTCCAATGAATAAATTGTGTTCCTACTCAAACATGCCAAACACAGATTTGACCTCATTAAAAAGAAGCTCTATCACCAAACTTTAATTTGGAGTGTGTGATTTGGAAACCTTTTAATAGATTTAGGGTTTTTTTGAGGCCAATGTATTTCATGATCCCAGCATTTCTTTCTCTCACAGTTAGCATTTACATGGATCTTTTAGGGCAGCTCAGTTTCAGCTAATTTGAAAGATACTTGTTTATCTCACCTAAATACTCACCTGAGACATGCAAAGTAAATTTTAGATGCCCTATGTCATCCCAAACGATGAGATACAATTTTCCAGGTGTCCTCATGTTTCTGTACAACTTGCAAGAGAGGCATTCACTATTCCCTTTCCTAGAGTATCTTCTTATGGACATTTGTATTACCATATTTTCCACTCTTTTTAAATAATAGACTTTATTTTCAGAGTTGTGTTAGGTTTATAGAAAATTGATCAGATAGTACATATTTCCCAAAGACATCTACTTCCTTCCAACCACAGTTTCCCCTGTTGTTAATGTTTCGCGTTAGTGTAATATTTTGTTAAAATGATGGAGCAACATTGGTCCATTATTACTAACTAATGGCCATGGTTTACATTAGAGTTCATTCTCTGTGATATACAATTTTGTGTGTTTGCAGAATAGCGTTATTGCCCAAAAGATATCTGTGTTTTACCTATTCATACTACTTTCCCTCCACTTAATCCTCAACTGCCACTGATCTTTTTCTTTCTCTATAATTTTTCTTAAAAAAAAAACTGTCATATAGTTGACATTATACAGCATGTGGCAGTGAAATAAGAAAAATATATTTAGTCTTTGTTTTTTATTCCTGACACAAAATTTCTAAAACACTGCAATTTCCGAAGCAATAAGGAACTAGTTGGGGGCTATAAAATTGTGAAGCAGAGTCAATATATTCAGAGTTTAACAAATAACTGCCGAACAAAACTTTAACTTTTCATGGAGGAATAAAACATTTGAAATTATTTGTCATAGGTCATCAATACACATGGAATTGAAATATTTATATGGATATGCAATAGATCCCATTGAAATTTTGCATATCAAAAGCCAAAATCCATCATTTGAATAGATTCTTCTTTTATCTCTATCCGAGGATATGAATATTTTTTATTGATTTTAGAAAGAGAAGAAAGAATGTAGTGGAGAAAGAGAGGAATATCCATGTGAAACAGAAACATTGGTAAGTTGCCTCCCATGTACGCCTCAACCGGGGATTGAACCTGCAGCGTAGGTATGTATCCTGACTGGGGATTGAAGCGGCAACATTTTGGTGTATGGGAGGATGCTCCAACCAACTGAGCCACTGGCAAGGGCGTGAATAGATTCTTAACAGAATTATGGGCTGCTTATTTCCTTGGAAATTTTTAGGCTCTGAAATTCTTTGCATTATTGCCCCCATTTTATGATTCTATGTATAGCTTTATGGTCACTTATTTTTAAAAAAGAAAGTGCTAACATTCTTTTGTTAATAAAACATTAATGTTTGTTATCACTAATTCAATCTTAAAACCTTAAAAAATGTGCTTAAGTATCTACAATTAATATAGAAAGCTAATGTTTCTTTTTTAAACAATACATGAAGATCAAGCATGTCAGTGCATTTAATTTCTTACTATGAGTTATCCAAATGTAATTTTCTGTTTTGATAACATAGAGTGGATTGATAGCATGAAGATGCCTTTATAGAATTATATATATAATCTCAATTTTATTAATGATTTTCCTGTTACATGGAGTTGTTTTACTGCATCAGTCCTCGTAAAAATTTAAATTTGAAATACTAGCATTGACATTTTTTCCATATTTCCTAATTAGATTTGTCAGTGTATCACTTTTGAAAACCCTCTCATTGCTCATAACTTTAAATAATTACCCATGTGGGTTACTGACACTTCTTATTTGGAAAGAAAAGAACTAAAAAGAGAGGAGTTTGACAATATTTCTGGCAATCTTTTCTAATAAATATTTTTATTCTATTACCATTCTTACAAGGTAATAAACACACAAACTGAAATCAAAATGGATAATAAAATAATGTAACAATGTAAAATACAATCATTTTATAATTTAAGTAAAATATTAAAATGAGAACTTAGACTTAAAGTTGATGGGTAGAACAAGTTAAGAATTTGGGGGTATTTGGATGGAATGAATATATTTTGCATGTGAGGACATGAATTGGGGGAGGAGGAAGATACAGAAATATATGGACAAAATGTTTATATCCCACAAAAATTCATAGTTCAAACCTAACCCCTAGGGTGATATTACTTGTTGGTGGGGCCTTTGGAAAGTGATTGTGCCACAAGAGTGGATCCTTCATGAGTGCTACTACTGACCTTATAAAGGAGACCCCAGAGAGTTCTGCCACCTTAGGCAAAAGTGAGAAAGATGGCTGTGTATGAAAGAGGAAGCCAACTGTCACCAAGCACTGAATGTGTGATGTCCCAGCTTCTGGACTGTGGAAACTAAATTTATGTTGTTTATAATCCTCTGAGTCTATGGTATTCTGTTATAGCAGCCCAAACCAACTAAGATGCATACAATTCAGCATTTTTTAAAAAGTTAAAATGTATTAAAATTCTAATGTAATTTGAAATCCATTAGACTGATAGTGCCTCAACATCAAAGGCATGAAAATTATATAGAACCTGCATACAAAGCAATTTATACCAACCATGCTTATAGATGATCAGGAAATTAGTTTAAGCACTTACACTCTAACATGAGAGCATGTAACTTATACATAGATGTTTTACTGCAATTCAATTATATTATAGTGAATTGGATGGGAATTTGTAGTCAAGACATAAAACATTTAATTTTTCCCATTTAAATGAGAAATAGACTTCCATTGATGTAATGCTGAACAAAAATATTCTTTATCATAAATATATATTATTTCATGACTTGGGTCTTTATTATTTCTACTTATATAATTATTTGCACTGTACCAGAATTTCTAAATGTCTATAGTATTTTCAAAAAGTAAAGATTTCCACAAAATATTAAGAAAATTTTGTTCATAAAAATAATTGCTTCACTTTAATTTCTTTATTTCTTATGATTTAACTTCAATAAATATTTATGTGATGATACTCAATGTAGATTGAAACTGACCAAGACAACTTAATATTTCCTACAGCTCAATTAAATCTTAAACAAGTTTCTTCTTGGTTATAGCCCTCTGAACTCCCTCTTTCTAGAAAATTTGTGATTGTAAATGACATGCAAATCTTCTATAAGCCAGAAATGTTGTTTCTGAGAACCTGAGAACCATCCTTTTGATATGTAATCATGAAGGAGGGTATCAGCTTTATTTTCCAGTCTCTGTGGGGAGATAGCACCAATTATAAAAATGATGGCCTCACAACATTTACCCATCTTCCCCATATGTTCTGCAATTCGTTTTCAGTAACTCATCTCAGTGCTACAACTCTTTTTTTGTTTTAAAGGAGTTGAGGTTAATTTGTCACTACTATTACAATAATCTTAAATAAATTATCCCTTATTATTTTTAGCAAATGTCCATTACAAACATTTCTTTGGTAATATAGTACAACGCTACCCCATATACTTATACTTAAAAAATAGCCCTGGCTGGTATGGCTCAGTGGATTGAGCATTGGCCTATGAACTGAAAGGTTGGTGGTTCAATTCCCGGTCAGGGCACCTGCCTGGGTTGTGGGCCAGGTCTGGAGCGGGGGCTCAGTTGATGTTTCTCTCCCTCTCTTTCTATAAAGATAAATAAAGATAACTAAAATATTTTTAAAGTAAAAATAAAAAATAAAGATGTTTAACAAAATAAAACATGTTAGTAAGAAGCTAGGAAAATCCCCTGATGAATGGAATAGGGAAAATAAGACACAGTTAAGTGACAGAGCAATTTACAGCCAGGTAATACATCATAAGGACTTACCTTCCCTAATCAAGGACACAGAAGCAAATTCCAGATCGTGCTGAGGCAGACCCACTTAATTCCCAGCCCCTCTTCAAAGACATTCTTTGAAGGTAAAACAGCCCAGAGAATAATCAGACTGCTTTATACACTCATTTTGATAAATCAGCATATTAAAGGACACACATGGAAAGCTGATAAATATCCTTTTGAAATCCTTCCCTAAGACTGCCCCTAAAATTCCCATCTTTAGAAAACAGATAAACACTCATAAGACAAAGAATCCAGTGTGTGCTCTCTCTTGAGGTTGCCTATCCTTTCTCTAGCTTCTTTCATCAAATGTATATCTTTGCTCTTTTTCTTCTAAGCCCAAAGAGTCCCAACAAGACTTGCAACCAGGGGAGCAGCAGGCAGCAGTAGTTAGTCTTGGGTTAACCCCCTGAACCAGTCTTCAAGGCCTCTCTTTTTGCTTAACTTTCCAAAGGAGCAAGACAGCTCCATTTAGGCTCATTCCTGTTCCTACAATCCTGCCTCTTCTATCTTAAGCCTTTCCTTTGTTTCACTGCCCCCAGCTTTCATAAATGCCCTCTAAAAATCACCTGGACTCACATCGTGAACTTTTTCCTGCACAAAGTCAAGAACCAACACATTCCAGAATGTATGGGGGCAGACCCACCTCAGTCCTTGTTCCTTTCCAGTAACAGATAGACAAACACACACAAAAACACAGTGCAAGAAATTTGCCTCCCTCATGTTTAAGCTTTGAGAAATATTTGCTTGTGTTTTGGTTTTGAAGTTTCTAAAAAAATTTTTCTAAACTCAATTACATTTTTGCCAGTATTGGCAAATTTGTGGTCATTAGGTGACTGATATGCCATAATGTTTTTAAGAAGCTCAAGAACAATTTTGAGAAAAATCCAGTGAGTGTTAAGTGAAGCTGAGTATTTTTGGCAAATTTAAAGAAGTAGCATGTTACATTAATAATTGAAGTCTTTTGAGCCTTCTCTCAGAATGCCCAGTAGAATAATCTCCCTATGAATTATAAGAGGCACAGAAAATAGAATTTTTCACTGTGGCCATGGCATGTTCTTTCCATTTCCAGTTATTCCTCTCTATCCCATCCTGAGGAAATCCAAATTGCATACACAATGGCTGGTAATTAATAAAAACCATTTCTTCATTTTTGTAAAATGTGTATAACCCCAACTTCCTATTAAAGCCCTATAAATCATCTTCCTCTCTTCCTCTCCCTTTACAAGTTAGAATGCTCTTTAGGGAGGGAGGTAAAGTGGAAAGAAGGAAAAAGGACTAGTCAAGGAACATACGTGAATGAGCCGCAGACATGGACAACAGGGTGGGGATTGTGGGAGTAGGGGGTGGGATGGGCGGAGGAGAGCAAAGGAGAAAAAATTGGGACAACTGTAATAGAACAACAATAAAATATTTATTTAAAAAACCTTTTAATGATTTTTAAAAATAAAATAAAATTCCAGCTTAAGTTTAAAGTTTTGTGTTTGTTTGTTTAGTAAAACTCATTCTGGAAAAATATTTTGGAAAATATCATTTAATATTTATAAGGGATATAATTTTTTATAAAAGTTGTGATCTTTATTGTTAAGAAATGGGAGAAAAGGTAATATAAATATAATTTTAAACTTTATCTTCAAATGTAGAAAAATATTGATTAATCAAATATTCTGGTAATTATTCAAATCTACAAGGGATATTGTTCAACTTTAGTGACCTTAATATGCCAAACCAATAATTTCAGAAAATGGCTCCTTTCTTTACACTATTCTACTATTTATTTCTCTTTTTAAATACTGTGTTTTACTTAACTCAGTCTGTGTCTATCCCTTCACAATTCCCCATGCATTCCAAATATTATGTAGTTGATAAAATTTATATTTGTGAGCTGATTAATTCTGTTTTACTTTCTAAGGGAAAGCAGTTAATATTTATAGTATTTTGCTGTAAAATTTTATATTTTTAAAAGTGATAATATGATTATTATGTAGAATTATTTAATCATTTAATACAAAGTTTCATCATAAATATTATTTGTACTATTATATTTGAGTTACCAATTGTGGTACAAAAACATATAAGCAAAAATTCACACATTATCTTCTACAAGCTTTCCTACAGTTCAGCCAGATAAAAAATACTCTTTTGATTGAGCTAAAATGGAGAATATTTTTCAATACCATAAAATATGTTTAAAATATTCACACTTCTGCTAAGATTGTCATAGACACAGTATATAAAATAGTGACATGTTTTAACAAAACACCTTCAAATGAAATAAGATTTTAAAATAGAGTATAGCTAGAGTAGTTATTAAAAGACAACAAAGCAAAACCAAATAGGAAGAACTTATGGTCTTGTGTTCTTTGCTGAAATCCTTTCAGTCATGTTGAAGCAAGATTGAGTCTGTGCTTTTCCATTCTTGTGTCAGGTAAAACATAGCAGGGGGAGAAATGAATTCATCTTTCTGTCTACAAGTAAACTGAAAGCAATTTTTGTCTTCCCATGTGGTCACTTGAGGTGCTTGTCATGTTCAAGCTAATGATATCAGGCACCCTCAGGTTGTTTAAGTATTCATGAAGTAATTAAATTCTCATTAACATATAAATAAAAGAAAACTGAAAACAAGTTTAGCAGGCACCTAACATCTGTTCTAATGCTTTTAAGTATTAAAATGTGCCACACACAGAAGGAAAAGTGCATTCTGTTCTGGGAAGTATTTTGCATAGATTATTTATAGAAACTGTAATTAAACTGATTTGGCATATTAAAGAAAGTTAACAGCAGAGCATTATTGAGATAGTTTGTTGGTCTCTGTCACCTAAATAAGGAATTAAAAATAGATATGGGAAAGTAAAACTAGGTTTTGTTTGTTTTACATTTCAGATAAAATTATAAGAATAATTGAAATTTTATTTCCATCTTGAAATAAGATGGTTAAATTTTAGTGTATGCAGGCATACATCCAACTTTGAAGCTGCAACTGAAACTCTTTTTATTGTCAATTATAAAATGGTTTGGATACATGTCCAAAGATTTTACTTATCCTATAAATTCACCTTATTCATATGTACAGGTGTTGTTCTCTTTAGTGCTTCTTATACATGGATTTCACAAATGTTAAAGGGGAATGCATTAAAAACAATCTTGCTTTTCATTATTAACCTTCATGTTTCATGCAACTTTCCACTCTTAATAGTCTTTTATACTATATGTTATACTTCATAATTGCAAATTTCTTATAATTGCCCAAATTTTACAATCTTCCCAAATTTGTTATTCATATAAAATTTATTTACTGTCTTAAGTGGGGTTGCTAAGAATCTATGTTTGCTAAAAGTAAGGAGGACACAAAATCAAACTATTTTAAACAAAGTTTAAGTGAAAATTGTAGAGGAAGACAAAGTAATTTTTTCTTTACCTTTTTAAGTTCTCTCTGGAGGCTCTATATCAAAATACAGATTAACAAGAGTAAAACAAACAGAAGTTTATTAACAATATACCTTATACATGGGAGATACCCAGGCAAAATTGAGTAACTCCTAGAGGTGGCTTAGAATTCAGGCTTAAATACAATCTGCAGTTAAAGACAAAAGGGGAAGATGTGGGGCAGGCCAGTTATGTGAAGGTAACCAGAAAAAGCAGGTAAATAAGAGTAAGATTTGTTGTGTAGATTTAAGTCAGAGCCTTCTCCATTGATAAAGGTAGAAAGTTATCTCCAGGAATTAACCTTTGTCATTCCTGGTAGAGGGGAAAAGAGGGATACTTTTGTAAATGTATGTTCTTCTTTTAGGCAAACAGAGGAAGACACAAAGCTTTTCTTACCTGTTTCTTCTCAATTGCTTTCAGCTCAAAATAATGCTTGTGTAAAAGAGTCATATTTTCGGTAGCACGTTCTGCTATCCTTTACAATACTTGTAGAGTAACTTGGAATCAAATTTAATATTAACTCTGATACACTAATTTTGCATTTAAATTTATATTTTTACTATTATTGTATAGAATTTGGTATACTATTAGAGGAATATAAATAAGATTTTTTGCATGATTAGAGTCAGCCCAAGATATAAAATAAAGTGTACCAAATTTAAAGAATTTTATAGCATGCTAAATTTGTTCTTTCTTTTCAATATAGGAGAAAAATAGGCTAAATGTGTATTACTAAATATATTTCATGGGCTGAAGATGGTTAATGTGCTGTATTATAGCACATTTATGTGTAGAAACTATTTATGGTTAAGTAATTTCTATTGATTTTAAAAGACCAGACTATTACATGGAATTTTAAAATCTCATTATGAACTACCACAGACATTAATCACATTTTCAATGAAACATTGTATTTATTTAAAAAAATTAAGCCCCTTCTTTCAAATAATTTTTGTTTATCTAAAATTCTTAGAAACAAGGCCTTGGAAAGTTAATTAAACTTTTGAATGTTGTCAATTTAAACAATTTTATTTGCCATTAAAAAATTCCTTTAGCTTGATTTAGTATGCAATCCCTTCTTTTATTTCCAGTCTAACCACAGTTACTCATTTATGACCCAGGAAAAATATGACTTCATCCTCAAGAACCTTTTCTGGTCTTTTCCAAGCAACATTAGTCACAATTTTCAAAAATATTTAGTTTACTTATTAATGAGTATTTTATTAATTCTCCCATACAGTATGAGTTTTTCAGGCTGCTATAACAAATTATCATAAAATTAGTGGCTTTAAAGGCATAAATGTATTCTCTTAAGTTCTGGAGGCAAGAAGTTAGAAATCAAGTTGCCCAAAAGACATGCTCCTTCTGAGGATTTTAGGGGGAAGCCTTCCAGCTTCTGGTGGCTCCAAGTCTTTTCTTTCTAGTGGCTCAATCATTCCAAGCTCTGCCTTTTCTTCATGTGCAGTTCTCTTCTGTGTTTGTGTGTCTTCTCTTCTCTGAAGAAAAATTGTCATTGGATTAAAAGCCGACGCAGTTAATCCATGATGAACTTGTTTTGAGTTCCTTCATCTGATTACATCATCAAAGACCCTTTTCCTAAATAAACTCATATTTTACTGGTATTGGGAGTTAGGACTTAAACATGCCTTTGGAGGCTGTAATTCAAGCCACTGTGCTTCATATATGATATCTCTATCTTTCATAGTAATGGAACTACTATTTTTTGAGTTCTAGGAAGGTAAAAGTGTTTCATTGGCAATGTCTGTGCTATTTATCCTGTGTGGCTTATCATAGTTCTTTGCACTTATAATTATTTTAGTGTAGGTGTTTTAATTCAAATATTCATTAAAAGGGTCATTTTAATTTATGTCATATATGTTTAATTAAATAAAATAATGTTAGTTCTGATAGGAAAATAATCATTTAAATGTTTGATATTTGGATACCAAGTGTTTAAATGTATAAGTATAATGACTAAAGTATTTTTGAATGGAAACATTATTAAAAATTTAAATGACCACTAACTTCAAACTTTATAATCTTACAGATGTTCTGAATTTTCCTCTTTATTTCCACCAGTTGTAAGCTAAAAGAGTCTCTTTTATTTTATATTAAAGTATAAAAATACAGTATACAGACAACTCACCTGGAATATATAATTAACATATGAAATACATATTTAATTTGTCTCCCTACATTAAAACATTCAGAATATTGCTAGGAAGAATTTGTGTATATAATTATAAAAATTAATAGGATTATAAAAGGTTTTTGGTGGCAAATTATTACACTATCACATTTACCCCATTAAAAAAGAAAAGTATGAGGCAATGAAAAAATTATGTTGTAGTACATGTGTTCCCTTTCTTGATATTCTGTGACCCAGTAGCATGATATTATTTATGAAACATTCTATCTCTGGCCTCTGCTTTTTGTTATTTTGTGTTTTTTGAGTTACATAAAGACTTAAACTATCTCTAGATTACCATATTACCCCCCCCAAATCACTTTTTCTAATTAGATGTCAGAACCTACCATATAAAATAAAAGGAAAATTTTCAAATTTTATAGGTCAAGAAACTGAAGAAAAATGATTGAGTGATTTTTAAAATTTAACAAGTTCAATTTATTTTATAATTAATTATAGAATTATTTAGTTTTATTTGTATCTAATATAATATTTTAAAACCTATTTTACTTTAAAACTTACTGATTGTTGATTTTTTCAATAAATATTTATTATTTTTATGTACAGTAATTGTGTTTTAGATCTGAAGATATAGCAATGAACACAGCAGGCAAATTTATATATGTATAGTGCAGATAAATATGGTTGCATGTATACATGTACATGTGACATATACACTTGTATATATAATAGTTATATGTAATTATATGACACTTAGAGAAAAAATCAAGATGGGAAAGCAGATATAGTCTTTCAGTGATAGACATTATCTTACTAATCAAGAATAAGATAATTGAGCAAACACTTGAAAAAGTTGTGAAGTAAGACTTGTGCATATCTATGAGAAGAGATTTTAAGCAGAGAACAGTGACAGCAAAGTTCCTGAGTTTGATTATACTTGTCATAGTCCAGCAGTTTCTACCAGGCTAACCAGAGAAGAAGAAGCAAAGAGGAGAATTATAGGAGATAAAACCAGAGAGGGTGTGGGGCTAGGCCATTTGACACCTGGTAGTCCTTGAGAGAAATGGGTTTCATTAGGGATAACTGAGCGAAAGCTTCATGTGATCTAACATTATGAAAGGATTATTCTGGCTCCCTTATTGAGAATGGACTGTATGGAGGCAAGGATGGAGTCAGGGGAACCGGCAAGGAGGCTACCTCAAAAATGCATGTGGTACTGATGCTTGATGATGAAGACAATGCAAGACAGATGAGAAGTTGTCAGATTTTAGATATGTTTTAAAGATGAAGCCATTATTTGGGACCCAATAAAGACAGACATGAAGGAAAGCCCGAAGGTACTTTTTTTCTAAGAAACTTGAAGAACAGAATAATCATTTATTAAGATGAAGGCCATAGGTGGAGGAGCATTAGGGTTCAGTTATGAACGTGTCACATTTGAAAAGTTTTTTATCCAAACAATCATATTAATTAAATAGGCAGTTAAATATATGGGACTGCTTCAGAGGCAAGATTCAAACCAGTAATATACAACTTAGGAGGTGGCAGAAAATTAATGACATTTAAAGTCATTAGACTAAAAGAAATCACAAATAAATCAGTTTAGACAGAGGAGAGAAAACCCTCCAGGGCTGAGCTATTGAGTAGGCCAAATTTTTTTTTAAATTATATTTTATTGATTATGCTATTACAGTTGTCTTGATTTTTCCCCCTTTGATCCCCACCCAGCACCTTCCTAGTCCCCAGCCAATCACCCCACTATTGTTCTTGTCCATGGGTCATGAATATAAGTTCTTTGGCTACTCCATTTTCTATACTATACTTTACACCCCCATGATTATTCTGTAACTACCTCTTTGTACTTCTTAGTCCCCTTACTTGTTCACCCATTTCCTCACATGCCCTTCCCACCTGGCAACCATCAAAATGCTCTCTGAATCCATGCTTCTGTCTCTGTTCTTTTTTGCTTAGGTTTTTTTTTTTTTTAATTCAATTGTTGATAGGAATTTTTTACCAATTTATTGTTCATAGTTCCCTTTAACATTTCATATAATAATGGTTTGATGATGATGAACTCCTTTAGTTTTTTCTTGCCTGAGAAGCTCTTTATCTGCCCTTCAATTCTAAATGATAGCTTTGCTGGGTAGAGCAATCTTGGCCATAGGTCTCTGCTTTTCATTACTTTGACTATTTCTTGCCAATCCCTTCTATCTGGCAAGGTTTCTTTTGAGAAATCAGCTGACAGTCTTATGAGAACCCCCCCCCCCCTGTAGGTAACTAAATGATCTTTTCTTGCTGCTTTTAAGATTCTCTCTTTATCTTTAACATTTGACATTTTCATTATAATGTGTCTTAGAGTGGGTATCTTTGCATTAATCTTCTTTGAGACTTTGTGCTTCCTGGACTTGCATGTCTATTTCCTTAATCAAATTAGGGAAGTTTTCTTTCATTGTTTTTTTCAAATAGATTTCCAATTTCTTGCTCTTCCTCCTCTCCTACTGATACTTCTATGACACAAATGTTGGGCTTCTTGAAATTGCCCCAGAAGCTGCTTATACTATCCTCATTTTTATGGATTCTTTTTTCTTGTTGTTCTGATTGGTTGTCTTTTGCTTCCTTATGTTCTAGATCTTTGATTTGAGTCTCAGCTTCATCCATTCTATTGTCGTTTCCCCATAAATTGCTCTTTATTTCAATTAGTTTATCCTTTGTTTCTGATTGGATCTTTTTTATGTTGCTTAGGTCCTCACTGAGTTCCTTGAGCATCCTTATAATCAGTGTTTTGAACTCTGCATCTGATCACTTATCAATATTTCATTTAGCTCTTTTTCTAAAATTTTGATCTATTCTTTCATTTGGGCCATGTTTCTTTGTCTCCTCATTTTGGCAGCCTTCCTGTGTTTGTTTCTATGTATTAGGTAGATCTGCTTTGAGTCCATGTCTTGGCAGTGTGGTCTATTTGGTAGGCGTCCTATAGAGTCCAGTGGCACAGCTTCACCTATCACCCAATCTGGATACTGAAGGTACACCCTTCATGTGGACTGAGTACACCCTCCTCATGTAGTTGAGCCTTGGTTGCTGTTGGCAGGTCAATGGTAGGGATTTATCCAGGCCAATCAATTGCAAGGATTGGCAGTGACCGCTGACCACCAACTCTGCCCTCTGTGGAAGATCTGTGCAGGGGCAGGGTGGTGGTGCTCTTACCTGGTCTGTAGCTCTCCACTGGGTGTGCTGGCCCTGGGGTTTCCCAGGTGGTGCAGGCTAAGGTCAGTCCCCATAGTGGTTTGCCCAGGGCCATCCTGCCTGAGCCATAAAGCAATCTGAGATGGCTGCTCTTTGGGTGAGGCTTGGATATTCCCAGGCAAAGTCAAGCTGTGAATCTAGGCTGGCTGCTGCTAGTGGCAGGGCTGGGGTTCACCATGTCAGCTGTTGATTGTTTGATAAGATTTAGAAAGTTGTGAAGCATGAGCCAAGACCAGTCATTTATATGAAAAAGCAGCTTGGGTGGGCCTGTAAGTTGGGTGATGTGTAGTCTCTGGGGATCTCCAAGGTGGGTCAAATAATGTTAGCCAGATTGATGCGGTCTCAGATACAGTACCAGTCTACTGGCTGTATTGGAGGAGAGTCCTGAAGAGGGACAATGGCTGCCTATCACCTCGATGCCAGGTACCTCAGTTCTTTCCTTCATGCCACTGGTGCCTTTCAAGCTACTACCTCAGTGCTGGAGCTTAGAGGGAGTGAGTCTGAGTCAGTGAGTCCCTGTGTATTCTTTAAAAAGAAACTGCTTGGGGCTCCTGCTGATTTTTGCAGCCAGAAGTTGTGGGGACTTATTTTCCTGGCACTGGAACCCTGGGCTGGGGGAGCTGGCGTGGGGCTGGGACTCCTCACTCCTAAGATACCACTCTGGAATTTTTATCCACTATCCATGGCTTATGGACCAGCCCATTCTGCATTTGTGCCCCTCCTATCTATATGGATGGATGTGGTTTCTTTAATTCTGTAGCTGTCAGACTTCCATTCAAGTCTATTTCTGATGGTTCTGAGTGATGGTTGTTTTATTGTAATTTTGATGTGGTTGTGCAAAGAGGTGAGCCATGTTTACCTATGCTGCTATCTTCACTGGAAGTTCTAGAGTAGGCCAAAATCTTAAGGTCAAAAAAATAAAAAGAAAGATGACTATAAAGGAATCATTCATGTTGTTAGAGAAATATCAGTGTGTTTCCTGAAAGACATGAAAATGGAGTCTCAGAGGAAAATAATCATACTGCCAAAGGTCAAGCAAATTGAGGGATGAAAATATACTATTATAGTTTGCCCAATGGAGCTCATGATGATTTTAATTAGAAAAGCTTGGTTGAAGGGGTATGGGTTAATGGGTTAATGACAGAGTGGTATAAGTGGAAATGCCAACAGGAATATGAAACAGAAAAATATAGGAAACTGGGAATGAGGTTTTAGAAACTTACACAGTAACACATTTGACTTTGTTAAATAAGTCATGTGATCTGCTTAGATAAGTACTTAGGTCATAGTAGATAGTAAGCATTTGTTGGATGTGTGGACAAATTAATAAAAATAAAGGATCAAAACCTCAACCTAGCAAAATAGATCTGTGTTAGACTCTGCTTTAAGGCCTGATGTAATAGGCCACAACTTATCACAAGTTACTTCATGGGAAAGGTGTTTGAAAATCAAAAAATAAAGAGAAATTACATTTTTCTTGTATCAAAGCTTCAAAAGCTTATCCACTGTTGCATGAGTATTTATCTGTTCTTTCTCAGGCCCACGCTTACCCCCTGAAAGCTCAGAAAGATGTCTCGAATTCCACTGCAAATTGTCTTCGTATTAATTTCTACCAGTAGCGGTCCCTGGCATTAGAAAGTGAGACTTGAAGGCAGGGCTGGAGGTTGCTGCAGCATCACGCTCCATGCAGCTTTCACAGGTCCTAGTAGTAGCAGGTGGAATCCCTTTGGCAATTCCAGCTTTGGCAGGGGAGCCCTGGATGGTGATAGCACCACCGCAGAGAAGTAAAAAAATCAAGCTTATGGACTCACAACCATGAGTGGAAGCAGCTTCTTCATCTTTGGAAAGCAATCCATTGCTCCCTTTTACTCTCCTAGTCATCACGTCCTTTTAATTTTGACTTATTTTTCTTTTTGTTTGTTTTCCTGTCTTTCCAATGCATTAGTAAGCACTTCCTTATTCAATTCTTTCAGATGAAATATGTAACATAGCTTCTGTTGTCCTGACCTAAATATTTAAATTTCCACTTGTGGTTTTCATCTTTATACCTTGCTTATTTTTTTCCTTTCTCTAGAATATTCTTGTCAGTTTTTCTTCCTCCCTTTAGTAATAAAATTTTAAGTTACCTGTGAGGCCTCTGTTACTCTATTTGTGTGTGGGTGATGCTTTACCAGGTTAGTCGAGGAAAATCACATGGATGTTTTCTTCTCCAAAGTTTCAGGGCATTCAGTAGCTGAAATCTGTAACATGACAATGATTAAACATAGTAATTCACAAATTAACATACAATGCACACAGACAGGTTTTTAAAAATTGATTAGGTGATTTCTCTGTAGTGGAGGAAACAAATAAAATGTAATCTAAGTCCTATAAACTTAGTGTAATACAATAATTTTAGAAGTTCTTTAGGTAGAAATTTCAGATTCCTCTTTCTGGGACCTCCCTCTGCTCACCCAAAATGCAGTTTGGCCCTAAAAGTTCTTATAGGGATTGAGGAGAGGTAGATGCCCAGATTCACTCAGTGTTCTCCCTGTGCTCCCTAGTCTCTGCTCTAAAGTGACACTAGCTACTTCCTGGATGGGTGACAGCAGAGATAAGCAGTTTCCACCATCAGGAATTTTGCTGTCCCCTATAGCTAAAGCCTAAGGATAATTCACCACAGGTCCTGCCCTCCCCATCTCTGGGAATGTCCTAGGTTCCTTTTTAATTAAGCACTTTCTTGATTCTCACTGAAAACCCACATGCTTCTTTACTTGTCTACCATTTGGCATGAGAACTGAGGCCAGTATACATTTTTATTTTTTCCTGTTTTAAATGATATTGCAGATAAGGATAAAGAACTTAGCTACTTCCTCCAGGAAATCATTGTTATGGGAAAATAAACTGTGTGCCACCTAAAACAGTTACTTAAAAAGAGTAACAATATGTTTATCACAATGTGCTTTACCATCCTCATCTCAGGGAGCTTACCACTTCTAAACTCTTCTGCAATGATATCTGTCCAATCTGAAATAAAATATTCTCTCCTGAGTTTCTCTCTTCTGAGATACTATCAAGATTTTGTCAACGCGGTATTCTCCCTTACTACAAAATCTCTACCTAGAAATTATTAAGCAAAGGTGTTTTGTGATTGTTCTTGTTGTTTTGTTGGGTTTTTTTTTTTTGTTTTTGTTTTTTGGTTTTTCCTAGTGGTTTCTTAGGGACTCAACAACTGATAGTTGGTCCCGCTTATCTAGACAGTTGCCATGATATGGCTGCTGGATCCCTACACAGCTACTTTATATGCTGTCTGCAGGTCAATATAGAAAATTCAGTGTGTACACACGGTACAAGAGAGTTAATGAGCTTTCTGCTGTCTTACTCTAGCAAATAGCATCCTCTCTTAAAATGGAACATTAATATATAAATATATGTGTAGTTATAATTTTTAACTTTAAGGGCAATGAGTAAGGCATTATTTTTATTCATTTATTTATGTATGTATGCATACATTTTTGTTTAGTGAGCTGAAACATAGGTGTATCAAAATGATTATAATGTAGTGCTCTTTTCAAAAGTCTTTAGTAGTATCTTAATTTGCAATACATTTTAGAAAGTATTTACTACACATCTCTTATGTATAAGCATTCCTAGAGGAACCAAATATGCTTAAATGAAAGTTTATTTTTTAATCCAAGGACTTAAAACCAGTGAGATCTACACCAATAAAAACTAAGATCAAGGTTTACAAGTTCTTTGGAAGGAGAGGGGAGCAAAATATTAATTTTTGCTGGGTGGTTGTAGGAAGGCTTTATTCAAACAGTAGGATTTATATATGCTGGGAAATAATGTGAAAATATGCAAAAAATAAAACTTGTTGACAAATGCAGCAATCTTAATTCCATGATAAAGATGAGTTAATTCTAATAATCTTAACTCATTTAATATGCTTCATGTGAGAAGTGAGGATTAAGAAAAGATTTAAAGGATTTTTTTTTTTTAAGGTAAATTGGCATCTGAGTATTGGAGATTCTCTTCAAGCATATGGTTGCATTTGAAAATATGCATGGAAAATGGCAAACTTGGACATGCATAGAAATGGAATATTTGAATTTCAGATTAGTTGCTTTACATGTTGTGCACTAATAAGTATTCATTTTGCATTTTCTTTGGAAGAGAAAATTGAACACATTTGCCTAATCAACAATATATGTACATCTTCAAATTTGTATCTTCATGTAGACGAAGACTTGATTTAATCACAAGTTAATGAGTTGTGTTTGGTTCTATCCATATATAATGATGATTTTATAGGGCTTTGGAGGCTTTTGGTTAAAATGTTTTTCTTACTTTATATAGTAAATTTACAAAGATACAACTAAATATATTCCTTTACACAAATTATTATATTTTTCATGTGGTAAATTTTCAAGAAAAAAGCAGGGTAAAAAGAAAATGTTATCTCTTGGAGCTATTAAAGGCTGGTAGAATCACATCAGCTACTTTCTCCAAGGTCAACAGTCTGTGTCCATAAAAGCAAATTTCAATTATCTTAGATACACTCAGTAATCGTCATGTTACTTTACCATTATGCTTGAGTACTCATGCTAAACAAACAAATGAACAACAACAAAAAAAATCATCTGTGGTGTCCATTAGATTGTTCTTAGATGAAAAAATCTATAAAATAATTTTACCCTTGAGGAAAATTTTAAGGCATACTTGTTTATTTTGTATTACATACTTAAAAAAATGCTTATCAATCTGCAATCTGAAGATTTAAAAATTAATGTTGAAACTAATACATTTTGTTTAATAGCCTCTTATTTTCAAAAATTTTGAATAATGAGATTTTTGATAGCACATGATACTAAATAAAAATTTAATCATGTTAACATGAAAATATGTCACTATAGTCCAACGTTACATGAATTACAATCCACATATTTTAAACATTACTAAATAAAACACTTTTTGTTGTTGTTGGATGCTTGTCATTTGTTTTCCACTTGGTGAAAGGCACATCGTTTTGGGATGTCAGGAAGGCTTCTGTGTGGTTTGGGTAGTAAAGAGCGGGTTCTCTCTCACCTTTGTTTTTGGTGTTCTGGTGTTTTGATAGAAAAGAACACAATTGGATCTGCTCAATGCAGCCTGCCTAGTCTGTGGGGTGGAGTGAGGAGGAGGCAGAGGATAAAGGAGGAGGGGTGAAGGAAGGGCTCAAAGGGACCTAGCATCTCTAGAATCTGGTGCTTGAGGGAGGCCACTCCATCGCCGATGCACAGGTCGGGGTGTGTGTCAAACGTTTTATTTTTAATAGCTATTAGTTTGTATTTAGCATAAATGTCATATTGATTTAAATTAGTTTAACACAAAATATCTGAAAGGATTAGAAGATAATCATTCCTGAAAGTTTATATCACTTTTCTAGGCTCCATAGAAGGATGTTTATTATTCTGAAAGGTCAGTTTCTGGAACAATCAGGATGATATTTTGTCAACCCTGTGCTTTGAAATAACAACCAAAATATTTCTATATATAGCTGTCAGATTGAGCTCATTCTTCATCAGTCTATTCATTCTTGATATTCAATGATAGAGAAAATAGCAATTGAAACACTCCACTCTAAATGTTACTTTTCCATGGCAGAAATAAACAGATATATCCATAATATGGACATTTGTTTTATATACTGGCTTTTCAGGTAAACATTTTATACTTAACAGAATGCAGTCAGAGTTTCTGCAAAAATAAACTATACTGTGAAAAAAAATCATAGGAAGCAGACTAATTCTACTATGATAGCAGAATGTTTTTAAGCAAACTTTTGCAACTGCAAAGGTGAAGTAGAAAATAGTGTAATAAATAAACTTTAGTGGTTTAAAATAATTAGCTTAGAAACAAATGGAAACTAGAGACCACTGAGTACCAAGCCTCAACTGAGTAGCTCAATTGTAACCACACCATTTTAACACTAGACTCAAGAAAAGCAATTTAAGTGAAATTGATCATGATCACAAAGGAAGTAAATAGGAACAGAAAAGCTTTGAACATCCAGCCTCAGTGACTCTATTAGAACAAGAAAAACTCTTGCAATAAAGGCTTTCTTATAAGCTATTAATGGAGTCTCAACTACCCCTTCCTCTTAGTATACTAACAGGCCTTGTTACTTGAATAATAGTTTTCATGAGAGTTCTGCACGCTCTTCATTATCAGGCATGTTGAGTTTTCAGCATTATAGCTCATGAGGTCACACAACCTTAGGGGGCTTCATTTCAGAGTAGAGCTTCTTAGCTGACAGAATATCTGAACACTTGCAGACTAGAAAGCAACATGAAATATGGATATTATTTCCTTTCTTATTATGCATGGGTATACAAAACAGTGAAGGATATTTTCTCCTTCTTGCTAATTCTATAGGTCCCATGACAAGTAACGTTTTGTCTGTCATATAAAATGTATGTCTGCATACATACAAACATGTATATACACATATACATAAAAGCACATATATATAAAGTTTTAGGGGTAATTGTAATATTAGGTGTTTCTGATTTGTTCTCCTCTGAATCTCTATTTGAGTAAGGTGGACAAGGTCTGTTAAATTCCTACATGTTCTCATATTCAAAAAATAGTTTTAAGATAAATTATCTATAGTAACAATTATTGCTGCGCTTTGTTCAATACTCAAGAATCATGCAGAATAGCAGACAGGAAACAGAGATGTTGACTCTAACTCATACAAATTTTCTAGGCCGAAACACTAATTCTTTTGTTCTTCCAAAGAAAATACTATAATTTGGACCCAACTCTAAAATTATAATCACTTGAATAAAATAGCACATACATAATATTAAAATAGACCAATAAGATATATTAAAGGTATTTTGTTTATGTAAAAAAAAAAAAAGAAGTAACCACAGTTTAAAATGTCATTTAAATAAACATTTCTTTGATTTTCTTTCAGAGGTGTATAGAAATAGTATCAAAATACTATTGCCTCTGGCTTGTATTTACATATGAGAACTTCAGAGTTCACTGAATTTTAATGAGTGCATAGAATAATACCCATGAAATTAAAAAGAAAAAAATATATCAGACCCAAACTATTATTGGAAATATAAGTGAATTTTCTTAGAATATTAGAAAAATATCAGAATAAGCTACTGATAATTTAATCTGCTTGTAATTCATGAAAGGCAAATTATGATATTTCTCTTTACATCTTTTGTACTTTCTAAATGTTTACCTTTAAAGTATAAGAATATATTTTAAAAATTGGTGGCACATAGTACTTCACTTTTAAAATTAAGTTTTTTATTGTTGAAATAATCTGCATGTATATTTGGACTTTCAATGCATGAAATTCTACTGAAAACTAGAGTACTCATTGACTAAATTCAAGAAGTATAGACTTGAATCTCACTGACTTTTCTGTGACTTTGTAAGTAATTTATGTAATCTATGTAAATATATGTTATACTATTACCTATATGAGACAGTATGATTTGTGGTTATTTTCACAACTCTGGAGTAAATTTACTGGTATGAAAACTTCTATCCTTCACTAGTGATTTTCTTTATTTTTTTAAGTA
Source organism: Furipterus horrens (assembly GCF_987537825.1). Taxonomy (NCBI): domain Eukaryota; kingdom Metazoa; phylum Chordata; class Mammalia; order Chiroptera; family Furipteridae; genus Furipterus; species Furipterus horrens. The sequence goes on along the minus strand of NW_028327182.1, from coordinate 30,055,718 downwards.
TATTTTATTGATTATATTGTTACAATAGTTCCAATTTTTTCCCCTTTGCTCTGCTCCACCCAGCACCCCCCCTTCCCCAACAATCCCCTCTCCAAGTCCATGCCCATGGGTTGTACATACAAGCTTTCCTGCCTCACCCTTTCATATATTCTTTTTCTTCTTTTTAAAAAATAATTAATTAATTAGTTAAATATTTTAACAATAAAAAATAACAATCCCTCCCTCTCAGACTTAAGACCCTTTACAATCTTATAAAGGACAATGGACGAAGGTCTCGAGCTCCTCTAGCTACTTCAAGCTGGACATGGTCATCGTCCTACCTACCCGTGGGTCAAGAAATCCCTAATAAGAGTAGGGGTGTGGAGGAGAGGGTGGCCTTCCCACAAGGGGAAGGATCGTGCAGACTCCAGGTTGGTTGGCTGTCTCTGGACAACGGCATGCTTGGTTTAACAGGATGGCATCCTTGTTGTATTCTGGGGGCAACAGGGTTAAAGGACATCATTCAATCCGTAACCACTAGATGACAAAAGACAGGTATTAATTTTTCAATGTCTCACATTAGGGAAAAGAAGGGTTTCTTTGGAGGAAGGTATGCCAGGTACATCTCACCTGTCCAAAACCCTTTTGCCCATTACACTTAGTTTGGACTGAGGGAAATATTTTAGGTTTCCCCCCTCTCAGGCCTCTGGGCTCTTTCTGTCCAAGCCATTAGGTTAGAAAAGAGAAACCAGTGTTAAAGTGAAGCCCACAGACCACCCCATTCTTCACCAACCCAGCCACTTAGTTCAGCCAAACCATTGAGTCTCAGGAGGCAGCACTGCAGACAGGATTAAGTGAGGCCTATACGTACAGACAATCACTCAGGTAATGAGATCATAGGCTTATGCCCTTTGAAAACAGAAAACACATGTTAACTTATGTAACATAACCCACATACAAGTCTCTAAATCTGTAGGACTGTCTTATCAGAAAGACATCTAGTTGCAAGGCATTTGACATTCTTCTTGCCTGTAAATTAAACATCTTTGATAATGCCACAGACATAGTTTAACTTTCAAATGAAAACAAATTTTAAATGAAAAGAAACTTTAAAGACGGTTAGCTGCACTACTTTATAGTCTACCACTGGGCATTGTGATCTTCTTTGAATCGTGATTTTTCTCCCTAAGATTACCCTCCTTGTCATTAAAGGGACTGCATTAAGTCCATTTTTAATTTATCCTGTTCATTTGCATAAACACAACAAGAGCAGCAAATGATCACTTATGATCTTTAGTTCTGCTTTGCTGGAACTTACGCAAGGAACATTTAGGATGACCTTCAGTCTCCCCTTCAAGGCACAGAAGCAGATCCACATACCTGGCATTCAGCCTTGCCTGTAAACACCTGTCTTTTCCAGGTCCTCCTGGTTTTCCATTGTGTCTTAAAGGTCCCTTCTAGCCATCTTTCAGGAAAACAACCTTCGCTCCTTCCCTGGAAAGATTGCTATGGACCGCTCATCTATCCAAGGTACCAGGCCTTTTATCTCGTGGACTTTTATTACCTTTGAAAGTCAGTCCCAGTTGCTCGGGGCTTTTTGGTAACAACCAAAGCCCAAGCACGTCTCCTTTAGGCATGACATTCCATTCAAAGTCTTAGTTAAAAAAGAAAAAAAAAACAACCTCTATTAACAACTGGTCTTATTAGTTTTATGCAAAGAAACTTAGGTCATTACTTACTTCTTTAGAATGCCAAATTCTGGAGGGATCAGATAGGGAGAAAAATATACAGTGTGAAGGAAAATCCTTGTCCTTCTAATATTCACTGAACTTGCATTTCTATTCTTTATATTTTTATTGTTTTCCCCCCACTAAAAATTTTTCTGTTTGTTTGTTTTTCCATTACAGTTGTCTCAATTTTTTCCCTCTCTTGCTTCCCTGCACACTGCCTCCCCCTTCTTCCACATTCAGTCTCCACCCAGTTGTCCATGTCCATGGGTCATTTATACATGTTCTTTGACTAGACCCTTCCCCTTCTTACCCCCATCTCTCCCTCCCATCTCCCCCTTTGTTACTGTTAGTTTATTACTTGTTTACATGCCTCTGGTTCAATTTTGCTCATTTGTTTGTGTTGTTCATTAGTTTCCTGTAACAGGTGATAGCATAAGGTAATTTTCTTTTGTTGCCTGGCTTATTTCGCTAAGCATAATTCTCTCTAGTTCCAATCATGTTGTTGCAAATGGTAGAAGTTCCTTCTTTCTTTCAGTACTTATTCATTGTCATTTCCCCCCTTTATACTCGTGTTCCTCTCTGTCTCTCTCTGTTTCTTCATCTTCTTAAAGCAGACCCTTTAGCATCTCTTGCAATGCTGGTTTGGTGGAGATGTATTCTTTTAACCTTCTTTTGTCTTGGAAACTCCTTATTTCACCTTCCATTTGAAATGAGAGCCTTGCTGGGTAGAGTATTCTTGGTTGTAGGCCTTTGTTTTTCATTGCTTGGAATATTTTTTGCCATTCCCTTCTGGCTTGTAGTGTTTCTGCTGAGAAATCTGATGATAGCCTTATTGGAGCTCCCTTGTATGTTATTAGTTGTTTCTCTCTTGCTGCTTTTAGGATTCTCTCTTTGTCTTTGAATGTTGCCATTTTAATTATGATGTGTCATGAGGTGGGCCTGTTGGGGTTCATCTTCATTGGGACCCTCTGTGCTTCCTGGACTTGCATGATTCTTTCTCTCCTCATGTGAGGGAAGTTTTCTGTCATTAGTTTTTCAAAGAGGTTTTCTATTCCTTGCTCTTCTTCTTCTCCTTCTGGAATTCCTATGATACGGATATTATTACGTTTCATGTTGTCCTGCAGCTGTCTTAGAGCCTCTTCAGTCTTGTTCAGTCTTTTTTCGTTTCATTGCACTGTCTGTGAGTTTTTGTCTACATTGTCCTCCAGCTCGCTGATCCAATCTTCTGCTTCCTCTAGCCTGTTTTTAATTCCTTCCCTGTGTTCTTCAATTCAGAGATCATATTCTTCATTTCCTCCTGGCTCTTATTGATAGCTTCCATGTCCTTTTTGATGCTGGTATAATTCTCAGTAAGTTCCTTATAGTTCTTCTGGGGTTCACTGTAGTTTTTCTGGAGTTCTTTGTAGTTTCCGCTGAGCTCATTGAGCTTCTCCATAATCCATGCTTTCAATTCCATATCTGATAGTTGGCTCCCCTCTATTTCATTTAGCACTCTTTCTGGGGACTCTACCTTTCCTTTCGATGGGGGTTTGTTTCTCTGTCTCCCCATTTTTGTGACTCCTATTGTTTGTTGGTGCTTCTTAGAATGATCTGCACTTCCTGGATCTGCCCCTGGTGGTGTCAGATCCTGTACCAGTCTGGGCCTAGGCAGCCTGTTGGAGACTTCCAGGCATCTACTGCCTTTGCCTGACTCCTTTAGTTGTTAATCTATTCAATCTGTGATTAGCTGTCAGGTTTAAGGACCGTGGGTGTGGCAGCTTAATTCCTGTAGGCAGGGTCTTTGCTTCCCCTCAGGCTGATGCCACTTGGCTGGGAATGGTCTGCCTGCAGTGTGGGGATGAGTCAGCACTGGGACCCGGCCGGCCACTTCCCCAGCTCTCCCCTCAAAGCCACCACACCAAACTCTCCCCAAGCATTTCCTGTCCTCTCTGTCTTCCCTCTGCTTGAGCCCAGGGTAAGTGGGGGCTAAAATATTTTCGTATGTGATCCGCTTAAGAGCTCTTGTTCTCCAGCTGTTTCTCTCCGGCTAGCAAGAAACCCTGTGGCTTTTCACTTTTCTCAGCTGGATACTATTTTACTTTCCATTCTGTTGCTGTAGGCTGGGGAGCCCGGCTGGGGGTTTAGACCCTGCCCTCCTCAGGGGGGATCCCCAGCTCCTGAGCTGTTTCTCAGTCCCTTCAGCTGCTACCCGTGTGACGCCAGCCAGCCCTTCCGCGTCTCCGCACTCCCTATCGGTCATGTTGTGATGTAGCGGCCTTTTCTGTCTCTCCGTGGTTATAAGACTTCTGTCCAGCTGGTGTTCGGTTGGTTATTCCAGATGATTTCTCCAAAATTATGTTGTAAATCCACACTAGTTCTGGGAGGAAGTTAGTGTAGCTTCCACTTACTCCTCCGCCATCTTGTTTTTTTCTTCACTAGTGATTTTCAAGCAATGTTTGCCAAAAATGTATGTTTAGCTGTAAAATAAGAATAACAGTTATACCTAGAATTATTATAAAGATTAATTAAGATAAAGAAGTATAAATAGAATAGCATGTAGCATATAGTAATAACAGAATAAATATTAACAGTACTTTATTTTTATTCTTAAATTTAGTGTTGTTATTACATATTGTTTGGGGTGATGACCCCAAATGGGGTATCTGGGGAAGAAATAAGGCATATTCTGAAGAATTTGGGTTTCCTTCTCTGATAACAACTACATTGTAGGTATATATGCCACTTGTACATTACAGCCTCGATTCCCATGCCATCCCCCCTCCCGCCACCTGCTTGCAGCTGCCTGGGAGTTTCCCATGATAGTGGGGTACATCAATCCAAGCTACATTTGGCCTTGATCAGCCCTAGACTCACATCTGTGAGATAACGACTGAATTCAATAGTTTCTTTTTTCTTCCCTCTATAAAACAGCCCCTCCTTCCCTAGGATCCCGGAGTCGGGTCATTCACACACGGCTTCCTCCTGCTTGCTAATTTCCCTCAATGAACTTCTTTTCTTCTACTTGCTGCATCCTCATGGTTCTCTGAGTGACACCGTTCTTACAGTATATATGCTATTTCAACATCTGCTTTTTTAACTACACTTGCCCCAAACCATCACATTGAATTTTAGCTCTAACAAGGCATAGACTATGATATATCCAGATACTATTAACAAATTGTTCTTTGTCCTTGACAAATATAAAAAAAAATTTGTAAAATCCAAAAAGATTCAAACTAAGACCTATCCTATGAGAAATGGTATAAGCTTTGCCTGTAGCACAGGGTTCAAGACAAATCATCTGGAGAAAGTAACAGTTAAAAATGGAGTTACTGACAGAGAATTAATTAAACAGGAAACCTGATGTGAAGGGGAAAGGAAATAATAGTGTAAACCAAGGGAGGGGGGATTTAGGTTGTAATAATGGATAAAAAGCATTTATTAGAGCAAATGATAGCCATCCAAAAGATGCAGATTAATGTATCAGCCCAACTTTGCTCCAGAGAAAACAAAGGAAGGCAGGGCTTATAAAGGCAAAACCACAAAGTATAATTATTATGCAAATTAAGGCTTATTGGCTAGGTTAACAGGGATTGATTAGTTCCAATATGCAAAGAGGGAAGCAAAAGTACAAGGAAGAGAGAAATTCCATCTGTGTCTCTACAGCAGTTGTTCCAGAATGTTTACGGCTCAGCCTTGAGTTGAGTTTAGCAACAGGTTTAGCAACTTAATAGCACTGCTATTAGGCACGACTTCCCTAATAGCCTCTGGACTCTATTGTAAGTGACTCTCTTAGCAATACTTAATCCATTGTAATTTAATTTCTATTATCAATGGTATTGAGTGAAGGGCAAATGCATGAGGAGTGCCAGAAGCAAGAGAAATCTGAAACCTGAAAAAGAAAAAAAAAATCAAAGAAGTCTACTTTGGAATGAATGTAGGGTGTTAGAGATGGAAACAGTTGAAGTCATATCAAATTCTCTAAAAAGTAACACCCATGAAAGAGTATGTTGCTGAAAGATTAACACATAAAGGGAAATAGTTAAATTTACATTTTAGAAAGATTTGGATGCACTGGAGCAAGTCTCTGTTGTGGTAGTCTATGAAAGATTTGTAAATCACTTGGACAAAGGATCAAAAAGTATATGGACTCTTGAAATATTTAGGAAGTATAGCAGATATTATAATTCAGAAAGAGAAAAAGATTATTACAAATATGTATATTCTCAAGCAAAGTTTGAAAGATGTTGAATGCTGGAGGAGCATGTTGACATTGAAGAATATATATATAAATATAATAAGGGTACTGTATCAAAGATGAGCAAATCTTGTCAGGATACTGCTGCCACCACCATTGTACTCATTAATGTTGCTGTCTGCTATTACTGCTACTGGGAATGGGATTGTTAAATATTAGAAGCATTTAAATTGTCTTTTGAATAATATGCTTACCAATAGATAGTCTATTAGTAAAGATAGGAATTTTATATAAATGGAATCACAAAGTAAATTTTTTGTGTATATTTTTTATCTGGCTTCTACTACTCAGCACATATATTTAAGATTCAATCATGTTTTATCTTTCAGGAGCTCATCAGTTCTTACAGCTGAGTATTATTAATTGTATGAATATACCACAGTTTATACAAGTCCTAATAACTTATGTTGTTAATGATTTTTTTTTTTTTGGCTGTATCAGTAATGCTGCTATGTCAACATGTGTTTTCAGTGTTCTTGAATAAATACCTAGAAGTGAAATTTCTGAATTACAAGGTACATATACATTTAAATTATTTAGAAGCCACAATTTTCAAATGTAGTGAAACCATTTTACACTTCCACCAGCAATGTATGATGGTCATGGTCCAAATATTTGAACTTTAGTACATTATCTTTTCAGTCAATAAATATGTGGGTGCATTTTTTTGTCTCGTTATTATTTAAACTTTTTTATTTCCCTGATGACTAATGCTGTTGAACACTTTTTCATATTCTTCTCTGCTGTTTTTACATATTTTCTTTTGTAAAATGTTTGTTTTAATCACTTTTATTGGTTTGTCTTTTATAATTGAGCTGCCATAGTTCTTAATCTATTTGGCTATAAATACTTTTTCAGTGTTTAGAGTATCTAGGTATTTATTTAGTGGCCTTCTTTTTAAATGAGAAGTTTTTCAATTTAATTAAGTCTAATTGGTCTAAAAAGTACTTACCTATCCACATATCATAAAGATATTTTTCTATTTGTCTTCTAAAATATTATATTTTTGGTCTTTACATTCATGGTACTAATCTACTTAAAGTGATTTTTAAAAATATTTGTGCATGGTTTGAAATAGAAATGGTTTCTTTTTTTTTTTTTTTCTTTTTTCCCCCCATGTTATTATCCAATTATCT